>NC_083318.1:115342160-115645160 GCF_963455315.2 Globicephala melas | reverse complement strand
TTATTTTTCCCTTTAGAAGCCAGGTCTGTGGCACAACAATTATTTATTATGAGTTTTATTTTAAACATTTTATTGTGTTTTTCAGGCAAAAGCACATTTTCATCATAGGTTTCTGGTATGTTTTGTTGTAGGAATTTCTTAACCCTCCAGCAAAGTCCTGTGACCAAGCAATGGCAAGAAAAACCACTCTGTCTTGGCAACGGTGGTTCCTGTAGAGGTTACTTTTCAGGTCACATTTTGGGATTTGGAGAAGACGAATTAGGTACTGTACAAACTATTTCTGTTAAGTTCCATTCTCAATCTTTGCCCAAGAGGCTCTGTTCTGCTCTGAAAAATAAGTATAACAATCTCATCCTCCATTTGTTGGAAAAGTAACCTACAGCAAAGAGGACCAACTCAGTATTCTCTTCCAATAAACTTTCTCTGAGGGTCTTTAAACCTTATTCCCACCCACGCCACCAGAAATATGAAAGTAATAAAGCAGAAAACTGGGAGTCGGGAACAAAAGAGAATTTTTGAGTCTTAAAGACATAAAATTTTAAATGTCTACTGATATTTTTGATGCAGCTAAGTCATCTGTTTATATTCTTTATCTGAACCTTTGCACTTATCCATGTCTCTTGGAATAAATTAAAATTTGTTGTAATCTGAATCTCAATTTTTATTTATTTATTTTTTTTTGCGGCACGCGGGCCTCTCACTGTTGTGGCCTCTCCCGTTGCGGAGCACAGGCTCCGGACGTGCAGGCCCAGTGGCCATGGCTCACGGGCCCAGCCGCTCCGCGGCACGTGGGATCCTCCCAGACCGGGGCACGAACCCGTGTCCCCTGCATCGGCAGGCGGACTCTCAACCACTGCACCACCAGGGAAGCCCCTGAATCTCACTTTATCCCTTATTTTTTTGCCCATCGAGGCATGAAATTTGTGCAAGATAATCTGACTTTGTAGATCTGCTTTCCAACAGAATGGAAATTATCTTCTCATTGATAATCTCCAGGATAACATACAATTTATTTGTTGGTATGTTATCAAAATGTATGCAGCTTAACAAGCAAAAAGAAGTTGATATTGGAATGTTACCCATCAAAGGGTGAAATGCTACCAATTTTAAATTTCAGAGATAAATGTAGTTTTCATAATGATTCCCTTTAAAGAATAATATCCAAATAAACTATGGCTACCATGCTCCTTTAGCCTTGGAGATAAATTTCTAGGTGTTAAGAAAGAAAAGTTGTTTCTATCTAAATCAGAATTATTAATCATTTTTAAATGTTTTTTTATAAATTTATTTATTTGTTTATATTTTTGGCTGTGTTGGGTCTTTGTTACTGCACGCGGGCTTTCTCTAGTTGTGGCGAGCAGGGGCTACTCTTCGTTGCGGTGCGCGGGCTTCTCATTGCGGTGGCTTCTCTTGTTGCGGAGCATGGGCTCTAGGCTCACAGGCTCAGTAGTTGTGGCTTGCGGGCTCTAGAGCGCAGGCTCCGTAGTTGTGGTGCACAGGCTTAGTAGCTCCATGGCATGTGGGATCTTCCTGGACCAGGGCTCGAACTCGTGTCCCCTGCACTGGCAGGCAGATTCTTAACCACTGCGCCACCAGGGAAGTCCCTAAATCAGAATTATTTACTCTAAACACGCAGATTTGGTTTTCCTACATCAAACAGAGAATTCATCAGAAATACATCCATGCCATTCACTTAGGTTGCCAAGGGACTCAGACAAGTTTCCTGAAACACAACACACAGATTTCAAAGCCGCAGGAATATAAGGATTCAAAGAAAAGAAGTCCAATCTATCTTTCTCTTCTTCTAGCATTGAAAGCATCTTGCATTTAATTTTCCCTTGAAATTCTCCTACCCCATTCAAATGAACCAGAAAGATACCTTTTCTCGCTTAAATCTTCTGTAATTGTAATTTAAATGTCATTGGCAAACTCTGATTTTAAAATATAAATTAGGATCACATTGTTTGTGGCAGAGTTAGAGATGAGTATTTAGAATCATTTTGATGAATCATTTTGATTTCCCCAGACCTTACTGCCAGTGACTCACCATCATTCATCCTATTAGCATCACCCCCATTAAAATATCCAAATATCTGTCCACACTTAATACAGTGTTGGGAGGAGAACCAAGAAATGAAGCACATACAGTTCTTACTGTCCAAAAGCAACAACATAGTGTATATTTCATAATTAAAAATAAATATACTTTCACTCTTTAATGCAAAACTCTTTGGTTTTTAATTAAGAGCCATATATGAAAGTGAGTTAGAGCTTTCTTTTTTTTTTTTTTTTTTGCGGTACGCGGGCCTCTCACTGTTGTGGCCTCTCCCGTTGCGGAGCACAGGCTCCGGACGCGCAGGCTCAGCGGCCATGGCTCACGGGCCCAGCCGCTCCGCGGCATGTGGGATACTCCCACACCAGGGCACGAACCTGTGTCCCCTGCATCGGCAGGCGGACTCTCAACCACTGCGCCACCAGGGAAGCCCTGAGAGCTTTCATTTTTTGAAACAAAAAGTGTTGAGAGTCTTTTTTCTATGTGTGTGTGTGTGTGTTTAACTATAAAATTAGGATGGGTTTGTTGTAAGGAGTAAATGCAGTAAACTACATAAAGTACTTGAAATAAATATGATTTTTTTACTTATATTCCTTTGCCTTTTAATGTCATTTTAATTTTTTCTGTTGTGTCTGTGTTTTTAATGTAAATCCCATAACATCCTTTCCAGAAGTGAGAAAGTAGTAGGGTGTGCTTAACACAATAATAAAGTAGAAAAGAGACATATAGACTAAATCAAGACCTATTTCATGAGTGAGAACCAAATATAAATTTTAAAGCCTTATAAACATATAATCATAAATACAGCTTCTAATTCCCTATTCATGTGATCAGTTCTATATATTGAATTATATGGAAGGAGTGGTAATAAACGAGAGCGGTTCTCTCCTAAGAGGGTACTCCATCTGTTGTAGTTCATTTTCAGGAACACAGCCTGGTGTCAGGAATCAGAGACATGGAGCTGGGATTGAGCAGAAGGGTCTCTCTCTCTCTCCCCCCCAGCTATTTATTTAAATGTATTTTGTTTAAAAAGCTAAAAATTAAAAAGGAGTACCCAATGCCATCTGGCCTCAAATTATCAATTAACAGTAACAACTTGGTAACCAAACCTTTGAATCTTGGGTGGAATAAATAAAGATAAAACTTGCCATTCTACACTCATTCTACAACTATTTATTGAGCACCTATTCTGCGCAAAGCTCTGTTCTAGGAGTTGGGGATACAGGAGCAGATAAAGAGATAACAATCTAAACTGTTTTCATGAAATTTACATCCTAAAGGAGGACAATAAAAATAATTCTTAAAAAATATATTGTACACTAGTTGGTAATAAGTGCTTAGGAGGAAAATCTAGTTGTAAAGAGGGATAGAGATGGCTAGGAGTTGGGACAAATGTACTTTTAAATAGAACAGTCAAGAAAGATGATATCTAAGCACAGACGTGAAAGGGGAACAATGCATCTAGTGGTGGTCTACTGACAGGAGCCTGAGATAGGACTTGGGACAGATGCTGAGGTGGGAGGAGCCTGGGACACCAGGGGCCTGAGACAGGAGGCTGGGACAGGAACCTGCCTTGCATGTCCAAAGTCAGGAGGTGAGGCTAGAACCATTGCAGATGGGGTCAGAGCAGTAAGGGGGGGACATTGTAGGCCACTGTCAGGACTTACCTTTGCTGGGAGAGAGATTAGATGCCATTGGAGGGTATTGAAACAGAGGAGTGTGATCCAATTTATATGATCTAACTTGCCTTTTAAGGAATCCCTGCGACTGGTATGTTGAGAATAAACATAGAAGAATAAGAGTAGGAACAGGGAGATCAATTAGGAGGCTGTTGCCATCTTCCAGGTGAGAGATGAATATCTGCTCGCACTGGAGTAATAGTGAGATGTGGGGAGAAGTGACCAGAATTTGGATGCACTCAGGCAAGTGATCTTCTGAGGATGTATGAATATATAATATATGTATATACGTACACATACCTACATACGCATACATATATACATACGTATTATATATATATATAATAATCTGCTAGGCAAAAGAAGGTAAGGCTTTGTAATACTGTGAATTAACATTGTATTTCTCTCTTCATAGGTGAAGTTTACATTCTATCAAGTAGTAAAAGTATGACCCAGACTCACAATGGAAAACTCTACAAAATTGTAGATCCCAAAAGGTGAGGTTTTTTTTAATATTCCGTTAAGTCAAGTAATATTCTCTCAGTTATTCCAGTGCATTCAAATTAGTGATGGAATCGCAATTAGCCCTCAACAAAGATGAACATTTCCGCCCCGCCCATCTGCTAAGTGCTCTCCTGAGAGACCCTCAGTTCCAGTCTCTGAGGCCTAGACTTGAACACCCTGAACTTTAAACTATATTTCGATCACGTTCATGGCATCTTTGCTGTCCTCTGAAAGCAGGATTATATCTGTGGAATCAGGATCCTCACTTAAATGTCCGAGGAGGACCCCGATGTATGAGGCAGCGGCTTCCGCTCTCTTGTTGGAAGCAATAAACCCTCCTTTCCTTTCGAGAAAACCAGGAGCATTCTGGTAGACCTTAGTATGACTTTTGTTAGGTAATCAGGATAAGTTATTTCGGCAGCTCAACATTGGAGCCTCATTTTATAACTCGATGCTCACAGCTTCTGTGACTAAACAAATGAAAACTGAAGAAATATTTTGTTATTTATTTCAGCAAAAGGAAGATGTGAACGTTTTAATCCTTTAGAGAATATAATTATCCGTCTCCAGCTCTTCTCTACCCACCCACCCAACTTCAACACACACACAACTTTCAAATTATCTTGAGTCATCATTCGTCAGTTGTTAATTTCATGGATAAAATCAGAACTCTCAGAAGCTGCTAAAATTATATACTGTCAAATAGATATTAGCCATAATTTTAGAAACAATTATTATAGGACTTCGGTATCTTCACAAATACGACTACTGTGGAACGCCAGTAGTGGTCAGACCCTAGCTTTGCCGTGCTGTGAATTTCCAATTCTTTCTATGCTAACTTAGCTTCATGAGCCCATTTGGAAATTTAAATTTCAAGTCCCTTTTAGGAGAAAAAATTCCAAAAATCTGCAAAGTTTACTATGAGCATTCATTTAATTCCACTTTAAAAATATTTGTAGGTTATAAATTGTGTATGTTTTTCTGAAAAATTCACTGACTAACAAATGGAGATTCTTGTCCTTTTTCCATACCCTAAAACACTATCTTTCCTGAGAAAAATATAGGTTGACATTGGTGCTGCAGAACAAAAAGAGACCAAAAACGATCTCTCTGTGATAGAAGGCATCACATACACCCATCTATCACACAGTGATAATGACAGCTTTCCTTCCCTATTTAACAGTACACATTTTCTTTCACAGTAAGAGAAGTACCCATCTACACACTGTAAGGGTTCTTTTCTTCCTTGAGTGTGAAACCAGTGTCCTTCTGTGAGAAGCAAAGTAATGAATGAAAAATAAAATAGACACTCCGGTGCTTGTTGAAGGTGGCAATATTAAGAACAAAAATCAAACCAGTGTTAATTCATAAAATAGCATTCTAACGATTCAGAATGAGGGCTACGATTTCACTCAGCTCTATTGCCATTAGTTTCAAAATAGCCATTGTTATTCCATTATATTTGTCAAAGTTGATGTGCTTTTGCAAGCTTTCTGGTAGTGTTATTAATTCTCACTGCTTCTCACAGAAATGTTTCTCTCTTCCTCTGGATTGTTTAGTCTGTTGGTGGTGAGTTGAGGTGAATTTTACACCTTCAGTCCATTATTAGTGTCTAATTACCAGGGCTGCCATGAGGGACCTTGGCTTTGTGATCATGGGGCCTCCTCTCGTAGGGTGGTCTCAGAGTGACATACCTGAAAGGCCTGACTTCTCATTATGGTGTTTGTTTCTGGTGAGTCGTGTCATGCGTGCGGCCAGGGTTAAGATGTGTGTTTGGTTTTCAGAAGGTGGGGGGATTAACAGAGTCCCAGAGACACAGTCCTTGTACACAGGCCCAGGCATACATTTCAAAATTAAACTGACTATAAGAAAACAAATGTTTTCATAAACATTTGTTGGGAGCCTCATGCTGTTTCGATTTGGAAGCCAACGTTTGTTATTATAGTAGTTCTCCCCAGATGAGTGGAAGTTCTATATAAGCAGACACTTTTTAGTATATGTGAACGGGATTATTTTGGAAACACGAGCTAATTACTAACCTAGCTGTGTTCAGGATGTCTGCTTCAGAGCACAACTGTTTTCCTAAAATGTTTGAGGGAGAAATTGAAGAAAGAGCCTCATCAACGGAAAAAAATTATACACAGACATTTCTTGTTACATCAAAAAACCTAACTCGAATTAAAATCTTAGTTTAACTGTATTCTTGTGGAAGAGCCCCAGACTTGTCAGAATAATGTTTTCAGAATGAATTTCAAACATTCAGTTGACTCATGACTCTAAAAGAGAATAACTACAAATCATAAAATTTTTATATTCTGTATTGTGTATCATGGAAGTTACATTCCTATACACCATAAGATTTATGTTTTTTCTCTTTTTTCCTACACACACACACTCACATATAAGAAAAATGAGGGAGTTTTGAAACGATATGTAATATTCTTTGGTTATTTTGACAAAGGTAGACGAGGTCCCGGCATTACCAGCTCAGTCTGTAAGGGCAATCTGGTCTCAGGCTATATGTTACATAATCATTTACATAAGTTTAAAATCATTTACGGTGGGCATCCTTCTCAGAAAAGGATGGCAAGATAATCTGTTATAAAAAAACAAATTCTATTGTTTGCAATCAAAAAAACAAAAATTCTATGAGAATACAACCAGCTTTCTCTATGGCTTCACTCGAACTCAGGAGTTTTTAAAGGAAAAGCAGAAAAGGGAGGAATTTTGCCTCCCTGTTAGAACAGGGATACCTTCAGAAGTGGAAGAGTCTCATTTCATGGCAGAGTGGAGTTAGAGGCGAATCAGTACAGTCAATCATTCAGCTTGCTGGGCCACTTTGCTGGGTCCCCCAAAGCCTCAAGTACTGGGTTCTGCATGCCCTGGTCTGGGATGCTGCTTCAGCCAGCAGATGTCAAGGCATTGAGGACAAGAGCTGGACACTCATTTCAGTCTCACTTAGTAGAGCCATCTGAAGCCTGTCAACATGAGGAAGTCTATCCTGGCAGGATAGGCAGTCAAACGGTCTTGTCTCTGAATCTTCCTTAGTGTGGACGCTGCATTGTGGCACCATACTGTGCTCCTTCGCCTGTCAGTAAAGTACAGGTCATCATTCTGCCTCTGCTACCTTTCTGTAGAGCGCTGTGAAGATAATTAAATATTGTATTTAAAGCATATGCAATTCTTTAGTACCATTGGTGTTCATTCCATGCATTCAAGAATTATTTGCGGGTGATCTCTCAACTTTTGAGATAGTGTTAGTTTCAAAATTGAGGTCAAGGTGTCCACGGAGTTTTAAAGAGCCCTGAGTACCTAGTTTTCGAATATCCAAGTCATGTCTTAGAGGCTTGGTCTTTGTTAAATCTTTTCAGAATCACACAAACGCTCCTGAGGGATGGAGATGAAAGAATTCTAACAGAGTTTTGAACTTTCCAAGCTTTAGTTTTATTTTATAGAACACAAATATTTTCACACTATTGAAAAAGATTCTTTAATTTTTGTTTCAGATGGACTTAAACTAAATGACCTTTTCTGACCTGGAAATGTTTCCAGGGTTATTTCTCCAGGAGTTCGTAAAATAAAATCATTCTTAAACATGTCGATTTAATTCCTGTGTACCCAGTCTTACACTATTTTAACACGTTGCTTATCTGTTAACCCCCTAAGTCACACAACCCAGTCCCTTAAGAGGTCTATAAATTAACAGTGCAAATTCCCAGCTTCAGAGGTCATTTTGCAGAAACGTCCTGTCCCCAGACTCTTGTGTGACCAACATCAAAAACTGCCCTCCTGTCTCCTCCCTGCCCCTCCTGTGATGACCCCACTTACTGCTCTTTGTTTATTTATTTGTTTATTTAATATCTTCATCCTACTCCTTAGTCTACTGGATGCTGAAGTGTGCTTTTTTTTTTTTCTTCTCAAAAATCACTTCATGAGAGGAAATTGGTTCTGTTTATCCTTCACATATGTCTCAGGGAGCCGGCAGGCAGCTCTGCCATCCTAAAGAAAGCCATGCATAATGGAGAAGGTTTAGCCCAATAAGCCAGTCTAGTCCCAATTCATCAGTCAAAGTTTTATGCAAGTGGCCTCCCTAGGTTGATAAATCCCCACAGTGCCTGTTGACCCAGCTGCCAAGTCCTCTTGCTGCAGGCGGTGTTTTCATGGCCACCCTGACAGTAATACAAACTGTTTAGCAGCTCCATTGACCTTTCAGCTATTAACAGGGACACAGGCTCGACGAGGGACTAGTTTTCAAACATGACAGAATTTCTTAACACTAGAGGTCATGAACAAGTATATGCCCTATAAAAATTCATTCAGCATGGTGGATGTGAAGTCTAAAAGACAAGGAAGCATGGTCCACATTTTTGCTATAATTTTTCCACATTTCCAATAACTAAAAAGAGTATACACTCAGGTGCCAGCTTATATTTTATTCTTAATATGCTATAGTTTACGTGGTAGTGCACAACATTTTCAGTGAACAGATCCTTCCTATGCTGTCAGATACCATCTGAAATTTTAAAGATATATTGCAGAAGAATGAGATAAGATCAAAGTCAAAACTTCTAATGAGTGGATGAGTATGCATACATAATACATGGTAATGGCCTAAGTGTAACTGGAATTTTATTCATATTTTACCAAGATTTGTGTGTTTCTGTATATACGCACACAAACACACTTAAACATACTCAGGTATTCCATACAAGGCTACGTAGAGCCATCGCCTATCTCAAAATATACACAAAATATGATACCATAATTTATGAAAAAATTTTCTCTAAACGCCCATGCTATTTTAAAAGTCTGTACTATAAAGCTTCTTATGTTTATATCCTATTTTCTGAAGATGTGACGTATGACCACAGCATTCAAGGGAATTTTCTGCTTTATACTAATTATAGTCCTTCTTAAATTATCAATTTTAAATGTTGAAATATCAGTTCCTAGAGTAATTGTACAGATTGCTATGAAAACTTGATTGATCTGCCACTTACAAATGGCATTTGTTAAAAAGGCATAAAATGGAGAATATGAATAATTAAAAATATATTCTTCAAAAAGAGCCTCATTTGTTAAGAGCCTCTTAAAAGCATTTCTTTTCAATACCCATGTTTCTCCCCCACCTGGGACAGTGGTGGAAATCTGATATTATTAGACCTTCTGAATATCTTCTACTTTTATTGTGACAGTGGATCATCAGATGTTACAGCTCTCGAGATAAAGGCAGATTTAATCTTGCATAAAACAGCCACACAAATTTGCAAAGAGATGGTTTCTAGAGGAAGATATACTTTTTAAAGAAAAAAAACTACCTTAGCATCATTTTTTTACTAATTCATTTTAGTTGAGCTAAAAAAAATCTGTTGCTTAAATGACTCGTTTTTGTCAACATTGACAAGTGAATCAAAAGGTGTAACATCAAAATTTGTGAACGTGTCATCCTAATAGTCTTCAAAGAGAATTTAAACTGACATTTTTGTGCTATTTTAAGGGACAGAAAATCATTTCAAATTTTACTTCCCATTTAAAACATTTAATGATCTTTAAAATTTCTGCCTTCATAGAATACAAAATTAAAACACTAGTAGTCTACAGTTTTTTCAGTGGGAAAAAGATTTATTTTTTAGATGGCTTCTAAAAGAAAAATACTATATAGGCTTTAAGACTTTTGAATTATGTTGTAATCAAAGTGTTACTTAAAATGTCTATTTTCCCAGTCGCAGACATTTCTTATTAAGTGTCTAACATTTTCATCAATTATGGCTTATGAATCAAATTTTTAAGTTAAAAAAAATTGGTTTTAGACGTAAAATTCTGAACAGAATGTGGTTCCTTCTTTATATTAGGAAGCAATGGCATTGGCTTTTTATTGTACCCTAATTTTTCAGTTTTTATTTTTCTATCATATCAAAGTACAGTTATACAAGATTAAGACATGAGATTGAATCAGTCTGCAGGTATCTTTGGCTTGTCTCCTGTGTTCAAGATATTGTATTATGTGCTATGGAGGGGGAATATACGTGAGAATTTAGTCCTTTCCTCTAAGGAGCTTATTTTTATCTTAAATCAGGAGATTGCACACATTACCTAAAACATGAACAATATTATCTGAGATAAATATTGCCACTTTGGGACAACAAAATTATGCCAGAGCATTGTACATTACAAGTTGCCAGATAACGGTCCAGAAGGTGATGGGTAAAACTCACCATGAGTTGGCTTCTTGGTCCAGTCTGTTCTACCAGGGGGAACAAGGCCTCAGCCCGGCTGCTGTACAGGCAGAAGGCGCCTTCTCAGTTGACTGTTAAAATGAGAAATAAGTGCCCGCAATGAGTTTCCCTCCCCCAGGAGACATTCCTCCAGCTTTGCATGGCTCTCTGCAGGTTTCACTCCCTCCTGAGTTCAAAGCGTCACGTCCATCACCGTTTTGGTTTTGTGTGCTCCAATCTCCCCTGAGCAAATCTCTCCTCCAGCTACTGCCGACCTGCTCCCTGGGCTGCCCTCTCCCAAGGTACCAAGCTTTATTTTTGCTAGTGCTTTAGTTACGAAGTTGCATGGATCTCGAGGGGTCTGCCCCAACTCTATTTTTCCCATAAGCCTTATTTTTAGTATGCGATTTTGTAGAATACAAGATTCTTCGGGAACAAGTCCACTGAATTAAAGTGCAAATGCCTATTTTTCTAATAATTGTAGTGGACCCGTTTCTGAATTAAGGACATTGCAAACATAATACAAGAAACACCTAAGGCAATTTAATAAAATTGGACTTTGTCCTTTTTTCCCTAAAAGCAGACAGCCTCATCGTCCAGTTTCATTAGTCATTTCTCCTAGGTTTTCCTTTTAAGGAAATACATAACTTTTCATTTCCTAATCTTCGCCTGGAAATATATAAACTGAGGTAAGCTGATAAGGTTGAATGAAGGCGATCCACACACCCTTTTAGATACCTGTGTACAGTGGTAGTGATGTTTGGATAGGGAGATTAATAAGGCCTGAAACACAGGTGCCTAGCTCCCTTTTTCCTAAAAAGGACCAGTTGAGTAGAAAGCTGTGCTAGAAAAGAGTTCCATCCAGATTATCTGGAATTAGCTGTATGAAAGCTATTTCATATCTTCATCCATGTTCTCTGATCTTCTAAATTTGGGAATAGCAAGGTTGGCCCCGTCTCGTGAGGATAAAGTTTAATATGAAATTACTGGAAAGTGTAAGTGGCTTCATTATCTGCTTTCATTCTGGTTGCATCTTTAACCATAGAACAAAATTGAGCAGGTATTTGTGAAAGTTCTAATAATTTCATTAACACTAGGCGGTCCAACTCACAGCTCCACCAAGTTGCCACTACCTTTGTCCTCTTTGAGTTTAGCACCTACTCAATCCCAAACTGCCATATTAAAGCCAGTCGACAGTATTTCTGAGTGAGCATGTGCTCAGCATTTAAATCACAGACCTCAAAATGAAGGCAACCTTGGTCACAGAGAAAAGAGCTGAGGCCCAGCCGCACTGTTCAGCGCATTTCAGAAGAGAGAAATGCAGCGGTTTGAGAAATAAGATAGAACACTGCCTTTCCCATTCTAAATTTGAATTCTAGAAATATACAGTACAAATTTAAAATGCTTAATATGACCCATAATGTATACAAGTTCAGAGGTAGTCTCGAACTTGTTTTCTTTTCCTTCACTTTATATATGTTACTGAGGACATACGTAAAAAGATTTTTCGAAGCAGCTTACATATGATATAATGTCAAAGAAGGCATTCCTTAAGAATGAAATGAAAGCAAGTAGCTCTTAAAACGATTAATTTTTTGGTATATCTCAAATGGTACTTGAAAAATATTCTTAGGAAATGTGTGTTGCTATCTCTACAGCCACGAAGTCCTGTGAGACCGATATTGCGTGGTTACACAGAAGCAGATTCCATTTTCTCTGTTCTCCAACCTGGAATAGGATTGTATTATGAATGTATAAGATTCCTCAGAGCAAAATTGAATTTGTATGATGTACTATCGTTTTACCAGGTACTACAAAATGGTTATATGTAGTCGGAATCCAAAATTCTACTCCTCATGGGTAAACTGACCCTGAAAAGAGAACTGTCAACATGAGTAAGAAGCATTTAGTGAACACCCAGACTGAAGAAAATTATCCAGACTAAAAAAAAAAAAAAAAAGAAAGAAAAAGTAGTTTGTATGTTGACCTTGGAGAAAGGCACTAAAATGAATAATTTAAAAGATGACATAGCACTACTGCACTAGTGCTCATTCCTATGCCTCAAGCTATACAAATGGGAGAAATTTCCCATTTTCTTACTTTTTTTGAGGCAAAAGTGCTGAGTAATGGTTTTAGGAACAATGAGTGGTTATGGGTTATGGCTTGTATATCGAATACTTACCGAGTGAGGAAATCCATGAAACCACAGAATCGGTGGTGGCACAGGAAGGCTGCCCCCTCGTGTAGAGGCCGTACTCCATCCAATCACAAGATCCCAGAATATTCTGTACTTGGAAGCTCCTGACCACACTTATTCATGGCCCCATTAACCACTTTTGGCTGGGCATGGCCCTAATTAAGAAAGGGGCCTCTCAGACTTGAACATGCATGGGAGTCACTTGACAAACTGACTGAAGTGCAGATTCTGATTCTGTACGTCTGGGGAGGGCCTGGGAGTCTGCATTTCAGATGACCTCCTGCTGGGGCTGCTGCTCTGGGACCACACTGAGTGATGAGGATTTAGATTTATCAGTTTTTCTTACCTCATGACAATAGGAAAAAGCATGGAAGAAAAATCGTTTTGCAAAGGTTACAGTTGCAAGGGAACACTTTTCCATGTGTCCCAATGTGACTATGGATAAGGGAATTCCCTGGTGGTGCAGTGGTTAGGACTCCAAGCTCTCACTGCTGAGGGCCTGGGTTCAATCCCTGGTCAGGGAACTAAGATCCCACAAGACCAAAAAAAAAAAAAAAGAATAAGACAGTTCTTACATCACGTCCTTAATCACCTCAAGCAGACTGTTGTCTATGAGAAGCTATAGAATTAGCACATCTTCTGAAATTTCCAATGAGTCAGGATTTTTATAAAAGAGTATTACTTAAAAAAAAAGGAGTATTACTCATGATCGATGTACCTTGTTTTACAATAACATGAATTTAAAGTCTGAACCCCTAACAAAAATTTCAGAATGAACCCCTTTACTTTTCATAAAGGACACAATAGATCGAGTTCTGTAACACTCACTCCAAAGATCAGGCCTGCTAAGACAGAATTTATCCCTGTGCTTCCACGCAAATACACAGAAGACTTCTCATTTACTGATTGATTCATTCACTTATGAAGTATCATAAAATTAAAACCATTCTTTAATCCCACTACCCAGAGACATTCGCTGTTGGCCTTAGCTATTCACAAAAAGTCATCTCAGTATAATGTGTGTTATAAATTACTCAGGCTTCTCAACTTCCTCCTTTATTTCAAGAAAGTATCTAAAGCTTTATGCTACTACACAGAACCAGCCAACGTAGGTTTCTAAGAGAATGTCTTATGTTTCTGAAAACAATGCTTATACGTTAAAAAATGTTGGGCAGTTTTCTACACTATCCCTTTAGTGCTTCATTATTTGTCATATATAAAGGGGTTAGAAAATGTGTTTTTCTAATTTAAATTAAGTTTGAGAACTATGGGGATAACTGTCAACAAATGAGCACCATATATTCTTTATTAAAAATCTGAATATCCTCTTGCATAAGTTTTCTATTTTGAAAGCTATCTCAGACTTCATTCAGTAGACCTAAGAGTCCAAAAGTTTAAAAAGTAATTGTTTAAAAGGAGAGCAAGACCATTTAAGTAATTTTTATTAGGCCTACATTAAGATGCTCAATTTCCCAGTGTAATAAAAATAAGAATGAAAAATGAGTTCATCTATCACAAGTATATACCCTAGATTTTTGTTTAGATCCCATCTAGGTGTGTATATGTAGTAATTAGGAACATACAAGATGGTTTATTTCAAGGTGACAATAATAATAAAGCTCAAGTTTACTTGTTTTATTCCCTTTTCTTTCTCCTCATTCCATGTAAAGGAACCTTACTCTTTTCAATGGAAAGAAGAAATGTCCCTAGAACAAAGAATGAGTGGAGAGGAAAGAGATGGTTGGGATCACCAAAAATCTTTGTCAAACTTTAACAAATGTTTTACTAGAAAAATGAATGTTGATATGTTGACTTAATTCCCAGCTGGAGGAGAAAGTAATCCCATCTCTTTATGTCATGGTTACTTCTTTGCCTGTTGTTTATTTATTATGATTATAATTAGTGTAAAAATGCTTTATTTAAAATGAATTTAACTATGCCTTGGAAGAATTTTGTAATACAATATTACAAATTTGTAATTTGTAATTACAAACACTTGTAATTAATACAAGTTAATTTAGCCAATAGAGAGAAATACAGTGAGTGTTTTTAGTTTTATGCTTATGATGTAAAAGTATAGTGATTCTATTTTAATGATATCCCTCCCCTAAATAGTCCATATATTCCTAATATTGTCACTCAGTAGCATTTTAAAGAAACAAACACCCTTTTAAAATTCCACTCGTTTCATTCATTCAACAGATTTTTAAGAAGGATCTTCCATGTGCTGTACACTCTTCTGGGTCTTGGAAAGACACAAGAGAAGAGAGGGGAATATTTGTCTTCATGGAATTTATATTCCAGATTTGAAAAAAGTTTCTACTATGTGCATTCAATTCAATAAACATTTATTGAATGCCTATGGTATTTTCCTACCTCCTATGACTATAAGTAGTTGAGGAGATAAAATACTTTGGTAGCTTAAATATCATCTTTCTATAACATCCCTCAATCCTAAATTAATTGCACCTTCATCTGTATTCCTGTGATACTTCATATGCACCTGTATCATAGCAAAGATCATACTGCCTTATACTTTTGTGTTTGTTTGTCTGTCTTCTCCACAGTGGTCTCCAAGAAGATTAGGACCCCGTTTTGTTTCTGTCTTATCCCCATGAAGAGCACAGTACCTGGCAGAGTCAATGACTAGACTTGAAGAGGATTGAATATATAGTTTTTGCCCTCAGAAAGCTTTTATTTCAATGGGAAAGGGAAAGGGGAAATAAGATTACTCATTCCTTAAGAGAAATGAAGTCCTATAGGTGATGGGCTATGTTTTATGTGCATTTTCATGTTCAAGGCTCCCCAATAGAATAACAGAGACAGAGAGGATTTATTTAACATGCTAAGTGAGGAATGTTGGTTGTCAACTTCATAAAAGAAAAAATAAATATTTTCCTAGGTAATGAAATAAAAATTTAAGGGCATCATAATGTTTATATATGACAGCCACACAGTTTTATATAAGCTAAACAAGCCCAAGCATGAAGCAGTGACATCCACCGATAGATAAGCATTTGCTCAAGCCTAGGCAAAAAAAACCAACAACTTATAATTCCCTCCCTAACCTGAGTTTCCACACATTTGAATGTTTGGTGAAAATCAGACAAAGTGTCTAATTGGAGGATCATCCAGGAAAAAAGGATCAGATAGATACCCTGCCCTGAAGAACTGAACTTCCACATAAATCTCTATTCGTCATACCCCCTTATCTGTTCCCAGTGTCGTCACACCCACCTTATCTGTTCCCAGTGCACATGAGTCAATGTCCCTACACTTTGCCTCAAACAGTCAACATCTTCCGGTGGTAGTTGTTTGATGGAAGTCACCTACGTTCTTAATCCACATGGTGTCTTCTCTTTATATTCATCTGCTCAGGCATGAACCATATCATCAAGTAGCATGTGAGCTATGTGCCTGCCTTTTTTTGCATTGCATATAACACGTAACATATTCTTGACACATTCTGCTTCTGGGCCTCTTTTCTTGAATGAATCAGAAAGAGCGTGAACGAGTGAGTAACAAATAGAATTGGGTAAACAGAATCTCAGTTACCTGTAAAATGGAAACAATACCTGTTTACCGATCATCACTCAGTAAATGGTGGTGGCCTGTGACTCAGAAGAGCATCATGGCTACGGAGAAACTGCTCTCCTGATGGTCACAAATGCCACCATCATCTCACAAACAAAATAAGAATTTTATATGAGGAAGAAATAGGCAGACTTGGGCTATTCAACAATAAGAAGGCCAAGGTAATGCCCTCACTTTCCTTGGCATATCTGTTTAACATCTTCACCTTATCACACTCTGCCATTACTCTCAGAAAGACTCCCTTGGGGGCACATAGGAAATACTTGATGCTATGTTCTGAGTGAAAATGTGGAATGCCTTAAGTACCTTTCACATAAGCTGACCATTTCTAGATTTAAATAAGAGGTTGAATGGATTTAAGGGAGTTTTCTGAATTGTCACGTTAGTTGCAAAACAATACTTTTATTTCTTTCAGTTTTTATTTTATATTGGAGTATGGTTGATCAACAATGTTACGTTAGTTTCAGGTGTACAGCAAAATGATTCAGTTATGCATATACGTGTATCTATTTTTTTTCAAATTCTTTTCCCGTTTAGGTTATCACAGAATATTGAGCAGAGTTCCCTGTGCTATACAGTAGGTCCTTGTTGGTTATCTATGTCAAATATCATAGTGTGTACATGTCAATCCCAAACAATGCTTTCAACAGAGAATGGGATCTTATTGGAGAGAGGAACTAAAGAAGTCATTAGATATTTTAAATATGGTTTTGAGTCATTGTAGAAACAGCCTGAGGCCAAGCTCCAAATTATTATCACTGTTCATATTGCTACAGGGGCATAACAAGAAAACTGAGTCTGCAGGGCCTAATTATTTGCTTCTCTCGGAAAGCTATATCATTCACCTCTGTGGTGGTTCTGACCTATAATTATCACCTTCTTTGTTATGGTACTTAAGGACTCCCAACTGATTTGCCCATCCTCCTGGTGGTGATCTGACTGGTGATGAAGTGTTTACTTACATTCCTTCACTGAAAAGAGCTTTCTCACCACACTGAGGCACAGGTTGCAGTGACTGATAGCAAAGTACCACTGCACATTTTTTCCCAAAGATTGGGTAACGAGCAGGGGTGATCATGATTCCAGCGTGAAACAACTTGAAAGACACCCTCTTATTCAAAAACATTAAGAGCTATAACAACCATCTTCTGAAGGCATCTTGGTCCCTCTCTAAATGATGGCAATTGTAGAGCAATTAAAACAAAGTCTATGACTTTTAACATGACAGATAAGATGTTTTTGTTTGCTCCTATTAGCATTCTTTTTCTTCACAGCGGGACAAAATCTAATTATAAAAATATATATGTATGTATATAAAATCTCTCTGTAGATCATTCTTTGCATAAAGAGTTTAAACTTTGAGTCAGTAGTAAACACACACGTGTTATGATGTCCTTTTAAGAACAGTCATTCTGGAAAAAGTATTTCAAAAGAAATGTAAAAATGAAATAAAAAATGATTCCCAAGCTTTTTAGGCTACAACTGTTCATTCTGATGAATGCCTTCAGCCTCGTGATGTTGCCAAATACGCCAATAACAAGTGAAACCTATCTCAGGTGCTATTCCTAAAAACTTTTGGCGTTTTGAGGGGAAAAAAAAAAAGCTTCAAAATATCTATTCATCTTTATTTTTTAAATTGTAATTGCTAGGAATTCTTAGCTACCAAAATACTGATGTAACGTAATTACATTTTTAATCAATGAATTTTGATCATGATAAAGTTTCTTACCATGTTTGATTTGTTCCCTTTGGTTCAAAACTGGTTAGTTTGTTTCCTCATGGGTGTGTATTTTCTCCTCTTAGAAAGTTGTCGACCTTTCTGTCTGAGTGGCGTAAAAGAAAGGTCTCTTTGGAAAGCAAGAGACGTGCTCTGCAAGCTACGAAATCACTAGATTTCGTTCCAATATTGATTTGCAACCGAAATGCACTTTTGACGGTTGTCTTTTGATGCAGACCTCTGATGCCTGAGGAATGCAGGGCCACGGTCCAGCCTGCCCAGACCCTGACCTCTGAGTGCTGCCGGCTCTGTCGGAACGGCTACTGCGCGCCCACAGGAAAGTGCTGCTGCAGTCCAGGATGGGAAGGAGACTGGTGTAGAGTCGGTTAGTTTTCCTTCTGTTCCGGGGAGATTGGGCCTGCAAGAACTTAACGTTAGTTACTTCCTCTAGAATGACCTAGTGTTCAAAACTGTAGCCGTTTACAATAGTAATGCTCAGTCTGTTTCTGAACTTGCACCTGAAATCGTTGCCATTTTCCTAATGGAAACAGTTCACGTATATGAGTTAATCATAAACATAATCGAGTTCTTTCACAAAGTCACACATGAAAACAGCCCAACTAGATCATCCCTGTGGACTCTCAGTCCTGGGTTTGAGCTTTCACACCAGCCAGTGACCTGGTGCTTGCAAAGCCCCTTTCTGAGTGCCAGCATTTTCCAGACACTCCATAAAGACCCTCCCTAAATTTGCTGCTTGCTTTCTTGCTGCAGCGTGCTAAAAACAGGGGTTTTCAGTGGGTGTTTTTATAGAAAAGGGGAAAATGCAGTTATCTAGAGGCATATAATGAGATTTTTCCATTCTTTTTGCCACTGCCTTGTGGACCATCAGGTGGGTGTGCAGCTGCTCAGAGAGCAAATGAGATTCATTCCAAGGTTATTCTATCCTTTAACTTGTGACTTCCGCAGATACGTATAATCGCGTTTAAATTCTACTTGGTGTGAAGTAAGACAATTAGATTAATTTAGGTACCTAGAGTTTAAGATGTGTATACTGAAAGTATGTTTTCAACAACCGGCATATACATATTACTTGCAAAAGATTTTGATCTCTGCTATTTCAAATATTAAAGTATCTCTTGCCAAAGAAAATTCAAGTCCCATATTAATATTTAACAGTATCCTTAACTCATAAATGCCTTCTTTCTTTATTCTAAACATGTATTTGTTTCAAAAAATTATAACCATACCTCGTTTACCTCAAATAAAGTAGACATTTAAAGTCACAGAGACAGTATCCATTTTAAGCTTAAATTGCTTCAACACTAATAATATTACGTGATTGATTGATATCATGTTTACATATCTAGGAAAAAGCTATCATAACTGAAACTCAACAGAAATTAAGTAATTACATTATTTTTAAAAAATGCTTACATTCTATTGACCCATTCTGTCTCGTTTCTCATTAGTTGGCCAAAAAATGAGAATCAGTGTTTAAATGCAATAATATTCTAATTCCTGATGATAGATCTTCCTTCTGCTTCCTTCTATGCTTGACAATATCTACTCTCTCTGCTTTTACGGGGTGTCCATTCTGTCTTATTCCTTACTTATATTTTGCCTAACCTTTTAAGTCACCTCAAGTCATCAGATAACAAATATTTATTGAGTGCCTGCTAGTAAAGTATGTGAAACTGAGGGTAAACATAATTTTGAATCTAGGCAGCTTAATACATACCATAATAGATATTAATAATGATATATGATATAAATGAAAGTTTATAAGCAGGGGTCCCCAACCTCCGGGCCACAGACTGGTACCGGTACCGGTCTGTGGCCTGTTAGGAACCAGGCCACACAGTAGGAGGTGAGCAGCGGGTGAGCAAGACGCTTCATCTGTATTTACAGCCGCTCCCCATCGCTCGTATTACCGCCTGAGCTCCACCTCCTGTCAGATCAGCGGCGGCATTAGATTCTCATAGGAGCGTGAACCCTACTGTGAACTGTGCATGGGAGGGATCTAGGTTGCACGCTCCTTATGAGGATCTAATGCCTGATGATCTGAGGTGGGGCTGAGGGGGTGATGCTAGCGCTGGGGAGTGGCTGCAAATACAGATTATCATCAGCAGAGAGGTTTGACTGCACAGAGTCCATAATAAATCAATTGCTTGCAGACTCATATCAAAACCCTATCAGTGAGTGGCAAGTGAAGACAAGCTCAGGGCTCCCACTGATTCTGCATTATGGTGAGCTGTATAATTATTTCATTATATATTACAATGTAATAATAATAGAAATAAAGTGCACAATAAATGTAAGGCACGTGAATCATCCCGAAAACATCCCCCACCCACCCCACCCCTGGTCTGTGGAGAAATTGCCTTCCACGAAACTGGTCCCTGGTGCCAAAAAGGTTGGGACGGCTGTCATAAAGTACTTTAATCTTTCCACTAAATCAAGTAAATACTTTGAATATATAAAGGAAACCAGAACCGTTTTATTAAAGTAATATATTTGTGGTATTTTTGACCCAAGTAAGAACTTTTGACCCAAGTAAGAACTTTATTCATATACTCACAGAGTTTGCTCATCTCCCACAAATTTAAAAGACTATTTTGGTCTATTTTCTCCCTGTTCTTTCTTTCCCATATATCAGCCACAGACCCCTGGATTTTGATTAACGCCCTGGAAAAGGTTAAAATAACTCTGTCCCCTAAAAGTATAAGGACATGTATTCAAGGAATTTGATTCTGTCTACAGTGGCTGCACACGTCAGATTCATCCTATCAGTAAGAGACAATTAAGTTATATACCAGATTTTATGCTCCATCTCATTTTAGCAATAAATCTTTACATTCCCTACCTATATTATAGTGGTAAACATTCTTTTCTGAAGCAATCCTGCTCTGTAGAGCAGCCCTGTAAAGGATTGCTCAGAACGTCTTTCTCTGGGCAACTGCACTGACCCCAAGAAGGGGCTTCAGGGTGTAATCAGAAAGGGGCATATGCACTACACCCCCTGGGAACAAGGAAAGGAGAGGAATCCAAGGGAATCCACGTGGCGGATCCTCCCTCCAACCAAAATCAAAAACTGACCATTTCTTTTCTTTTTTTTTAAACCTTAGTGTTTTTTTTTTTAATTAATTAATTTACATATTTATTTTTGGCTGCATTGGATCTTTGCTGCTGCAGGCGGGCCCTCTCCAGTTGCGGCAAGCGGGGGTCACTCCCTGCCGCGGTGCACAGGCCTCCCATCTCGGTGGCCTCTCCCGTTGTGGAGCACAGGCCCCAGGCATGCAGGCCTCATCAGTTGTGGCACGTGGGCTTAGCAGCTGTGGCTCGCAGGCTCCAGAGTGCAGGCTCAGCAGCCGTGGCGCACGGGCCCAGCTGCTCCGCAGCATGTGGGATCCTCCCGGACCAGGGCTCGAACCCTGCATTGGCAGGCGGATTCTTAACCACTGCACCACAAGGGAAGCCCAAAAAACTGCCCATTTCTTGATGTTACATTGGTGATGCTCTAGCCACTGGGCCTTTCTCTCTGGCCGCGCCCTTCCCACTGTGAGGTCCTACCCCAGAGGGACGGAAACAGAGCGGTACTTGGCAGGCCCTGTGTTGCAGATGCCCTAGGGAAGCAGAGGTTTTAAAGAACTGAAATCCTTGTTTTACATAAAGTCAGTTCTGCAAGGGATTGAAATTGTTTCCCATGATCTGGACGATCCGCTTCTCTCGAAATGTCTCCCACTGTCTGTTGCGTTCTGGCCCCCAAATAACTAGAAGTCTGAAAGCCTTCTTCCTTTGTACTTATTAACTTTGGGATCATTTTGGGACTGGCCTCCCCCTCCTTTCCCTCCGTTCCCTTACTCGTCAGATATCTATTGGCCTCACACTCGGTGCTGTTTCCGACTTACAGAATGGAGTGTGATTTCATTGCTCTTTTTTCTTCTCCCAGCGAAATGTGAGCCAGCGTGTCGCCACGGCGGTGTCTGTGTTAGACCCAACAAGTGCCTCTGTAAAAAAGGATATCTTGGTCCTCAGTGTGAACAAGTGGACAGAAACCTCCGCAGAGAGACCAGGGCAGGTATTCTTGATCAGATCATTGACATGACATCTTATTTGCTGGATCTAACAAGTTACATTGTATAGTTTCTGGGACTGTTTGACTATTCCTTTCCAATGGGCATTTATTTTTTATCCTGTCATTAAAAAGAACGACTGTTATCCTGCTACACACTCCTGTGATTTCATTTTCTTTGATTAATTTAAAAGTCATTTCCAGAACTGTGCAGACCCTGTGTGTGTATATAGGCACGTTTGTTCACATATGCACACACACTCACAACCCCCGTGAGTGTGGTTGCGTAACAGATGGGTTTTTTAAATATATATTTCCTTGTGCGGAGTAATTTCCCCAGAAATTCCATTGTAAATTGATAACAGAATTTTTATGTCACCAGAAGAGATTATTTGCCTTCCCAGGAATTTTCTGTCTGTAATCACTAAAGTCAACTTCAATGGAGTTTTAAAACATTACTGTGCAATCTGATGGATTGAATTTTAAAAGGCCATATTTTTATATTAAAGGACTATAATATGAGAGAATGTTTCAGAGCTCCCTGATGAATTTATAAGAGGGCAACTTGATATAAAATTGTAATCTTCGGTTTTATCAATGTATCCAATTGCAGAAAGTTAACGCACTTACCTCTTTATTGGCAGAGAAATCTGGTTACTCTAGCTTAATTTCAAGATTGTTTTCAAATTAAATCATAATGGCAAAGTCTAAAACCAATCTTCCTAAAAGGTCTGCTTTTATTGTATAGTTTATTTAACAATAGGCACTGGGTTTGTGTTACATATTTATATTTTTCATTTTATTTTTATAATATAGACATCACCTAGATGAAACACCTTTACCCTGTCCTGTAAAATACTAAAGTTACATTTTTCACCAACTTAATTGGAAAGAAGGGGAGTGAGAAAGCAAACAGTCTTTAATGTGCTGAGGATCTAATCTAGCAATGTATCCTTGTGCCAACATGTAATCATTACCGACGGATGAAAAAGCAAGAAAACAGCCACTCCTTATAAAATTCCAGCATTAAACATTTGTAAAGTGCTTTTCACCACAGCAAGACTGTCAGAGTATATGTGATGAGAATGTTGCAGGTTTCACACTGAATCGCCTCACTGGAAAAGAGTTCACTCATTTTTAACAATCTTGCCTGTGTAAGCTGTCACTTGTACAAATTTTTAATATGATCATTCTTGCCAAATATGACTTTTAATGTATACGTTCCTTCGGAACTCAGTGAAAATCCTCTCTGGTTCATTTATGAATAAATTTCCTGTAAATGTTCTGTTCGGGTTTTTCAAGAAATGCCACTTTCTAACTTAAACTGCAAAAAGTCTGGTACACGTTTTTCTTCATGGTTTTTGAGACAATCCTGCCACGTTTGGATTATAACAAAATGATCAGGCCTCTTTGCCCCACTGAGAAAACATCGACTCATGACATGTGGGCACCTACTATAGGTTGCCCTTCTCTAAACATCTGCTCCTCCAGAATCTAAATTGTAGAGTAGGACAGATTATACGGCACAGACTGACTTCCCAAACCCGCTCCTTACCTTTACGAAAGGGAGCCTCAATTTCAAAAAGAAACAAAATCTTGTAACTAATATTTGTCTATTGTTTTAAAGTGAGAGATCTGCAAATAAAGCACAGTGAGAAACCACAACACAGAAAGGTTGGTTAAGTACTCTGCTCTTGTCTTCCATATACGATTACTTAAGTTTCAAGTGACCTCATGCCCAATGGAAATGGGTTGACAAATCTTGGTGCAGTGCTTAGTGAACAATAGCCTGCATTAAAAAGTGCATATGCATAATTTTGCACAATTTAGATTTCAATTGACAGTCTGTCTATTCAAAGAAGTCTCAGGATTAAATGAGCATGGAGACCAAATTGCCCTCTTACCCCAGAAAAGGGGTGGTCCCTTCTAGTCACACGAACACTTCATTGGCCCAACAGTGTGACAAATCTTGCAGTGAACCCTGTACTAGCCCACATCTGTAGGTTAATAGCAGTCTTTTGTCCTCTTTGCTTTCTCTTCGTAGCCCTTTTACTGAATTCCATCACAGAAAGTTTTACAATTAAAAAAAAAAAAAGTCCTGACAACCATTTTTGTAAATGGACCTTAACCATCTCATCGTCTCTTATTCAACGTGGGTGACATTCACAAAATGTGAACTTCTTGTGAGGGAGCCAGCTGTCTAAATCTGTCAAATTGTGCAGTTTTATTACACATTCTCCTGTACATAGTTTCACTGAAAACAATAAGGATACTGCTATATATTCAGCCAAATCTGAAAACGCCCAGCATTTCTTCTTACATCTTTAATCTTTCCATCTTTTCCAAAAGAGTCTTTCCAAAAGAAATGGCGTTCTATTGCCATTTGTTCTTCTATTTAAAAATATCTAGATTAAATTGATCAGACCCAGCTTTTTTTATACAGCCCTTTCACAAGTGAAAGAGTTTCAAATGACTTAGAAAAACATATGTACCCCAGGTATCATTGCCTTTTCTATTGTGAGTCATTAGAATAACAGATCAAAATCTTTGAAAAAGAAAATCACAAGATCCAGGGATATTAGACCCCAGCAAAGACAGTCATTGGAGTCATTTCTCTCTGTTCTTAGGAGAGAAGTAAATAGCAATGGCTAATTAATAGCTACCTTTTAAAAACTCAGTGGTCATTTCAAAACATCTTTTGACCTTTCCTTTCAAGTAGATTTTTTAAATATGTGACTGGAGAACGTTCTTAAATAATTCATGATGAGAGGCAAGTAAGAATTGGTTAAAAAGTATGAGCTAGGGAAAAATGATTGTTTCATCACACGAATGGTAACATCTACTCGGTTCAAAAAGCACATAATCAAAATGGAAGAAAATGTCCTTGGTATGGATACAAATGTGTGAGATAAAGATAAAATAAAGAAACAGAAAAATGTAGATTATTATCCCTTTTTCCATTCTAGAGCTTAAGCTTTGGGTATCAATTTAATGTGAAAGGCTGTTACGGTAGTTATAAAGAGTTGGGAAAAAACTTTCTGCCACTGCTTCTGCCAAACTCTTGTTCTGATTAATAGAACTTCGTTTTCTTGCTAGTTATTTAAGGTAATGAGAAGATAACTGAATAGGCACATCATTAAAGTGGAAAGAAGGGAAGATTTAAGAAACTTGAGTGATGATAAAAAGTGCTTCCATTCATACCTTTCTTCTTGGAATTTCCTTTCAATGTGGCTATTGTGAAATATATCTTTTATTTTATCACAAAGAACACTCAGAAGTTTTCTCAGGTTAACAGACTATCTCGTAAAGAAAGAGCAAAGAAACCTACCTACACATGCAACATATACATACAACCTAAATAGAAAATCATTCTCTTTTTCATTTACATACTTCAGAGCAGTCACTTCTTCTCTATTTATTTCTTTGAAAATAATTACATGATAATGTACTAATAATTTTTAACATTTTTGTAATGTTGTTTTTATCTCCAAATCATAAACTATACAAGAAGCTGACTAGGTTTAGGACTTAAGGTTAGATGCTACATCTAGGGACTTTTAAAGAACACATTAATTTAAACTTTTATTAGTCTAACTTTTTTAGCTTAGAAACATAAAAGAGAAACCAAACCTACATTTTTAAGAGGAAACTAAGGTGTATCATAGGCATTTGTAGTTGGCTGATCAATAAGTTAGAGTTTCTGGATGTCTCTATAGAACGTTATCTGAGATATCTATCTTTCTTTTTCTCTGTTTCTCTGTCTTTTTGCCTCCCCACCCCCATGTACCCCTCTTCCTCTTAACAGCTCTCTTCTCTGTTTCTATTGGTTCTGACTAAACAGACATGTCTTCAGTACACCCATAATAAACATACCCTGGGGCAGGTTGCTATTGATTTTGCTGGCTATGATCTTTTCTTTATTTTTCTGAAAACACCTTCTCCTAGTACCACATTTGCTCAGATGCTATATCATAAAGAACAGTAGACAAATATGAACATACTAGACTGACCTATTCATATCGTTGAAAGAAGTAACAAAAAGCGTAAATGACTCCCAGCCTGGATGTCCCAGCTCAGCTAGGGTTCCATCTTGGATGCTGAAAAGAGTATCCCCAGTCAACAGCGCAAGTTAACAGTAGGGAAAGTCAGTAGCTATTTCCTATTCAAGCAACCACCATCTCAGTGGAGTCTATTTTAAATAAGATTATCCGAAATTGATGAGGAAAAAATAAGTAGTTCCTCAATGGAAACTTCAGAATCTTCTTTCCCCACCCTTGAGCCTTGAACTTGCAGAGAACTCAGACCAAAGTTCCATGCCCAGAAAATGTACCTATTTCTTTATTACCCACAGGAAGTTAGTGGGCCTGTTACTGTGACTGCTGGCAATACGTTTAGAAAGTTCTCCATTAGAATATCCTAAAGAAATAGATGTTTGCTCTCTTACTTTCTTTCTCGTCATCACACCAACACAAATCAGTCATACCTCTAATAATTAATATGATGACAAAGAAAGTGGGAAACCTAAGAATAGAAGCATTTTGATATTAAAAACAAAACCGTAAAACCTGCCAAACACTAGTCCTAGCCAACTTCAACACTTCGTTCCCTTAAATAGCTACTCATATATAAGTTTTGAAAATTGTCTTAAAAGAACTATTTCAGGGAGTATGATGTACTCATGAGAGTGTGAGAAGGTGTTGTGTTGTTTTCTTCTCAATCATAGTTGTTGTTTCCCTAGAGGCTATGAAGAGATCTACTCACTTATCAGGTTAGCTCTTTTCTTCAATTCTTCATTAAGTGAGAGCCCGAGATACACCCATCATTTACCTTGCTTTCTTTTGTTTAGGTCATCTATAAGTTGGTTGAAAAAAAAATAAAAAATAAATAATGATCCCTTGTATTAACATAAAGCCTTAGGCCTAAATCTTATCACTGCTTTTTTAAACCAGAATACAGAGAGACATACCGAAAAACAAAAAAAGGTACCAACTCAACATGAATTCTAAAGTTACATCTCATGTATATCACAAACACAGACCTCACATTTCAGTCAGGATTTTTTTTTTGCATATGTAGATTCTGTATTACTTAAAATACATGTATACATATGTAAGCAAATTAACAAACATGTTTGGTGAGTTATCTCAATTGACTATAATCTTTTAAGTTAAAAAAAACATTTTTAGCACATAGGATAGAAAAAATGGAACATTAACAGTGATGGGAAATTCATAATGGCTAAATAGAAAATACGCTTCGTCTTCACAGTTAGAAACTAATTGTTGTACGTTTCCCTTTGCACTAAAAATTAACTAGCCAAAAGTTTCCATTCACGTGAACACCGTGTGATCAGATTTGGTAGTCTGTGCCCCAAATGTACGTTGGATATTTCTTTACTTCATGTTCTTAAAATCAGAAGCATGATTTTCATAGAATAAATTAGGAGTTCATGTACTGTAGAACCCAATACTATTAACACATTAATACATTCTGTTCATAATACTATTATTGAGAAATCGAATTGACAACCTTATAAGATATCAGGTATTTCCCACATCTCATTATATTCATAGGACATTTTTGGACGTGCATCTCACCAAGAACCATGTGGTAACAAGATAAATGATACTGAGGTACTAAGGAATTTTTGGAGCCTAATTCGCTAGGACATGCTAAAGAAGACTATTTAAAAGAAACCCATCTAATTAAAATGAAAAAATTATCACATCATTATAATTAAGAAGCAGAAAACAAATCAGCACAGAAACCCCTGTGTCTTTCCTGGCTTTATCTGTGATTAATTTTATCCAGTTTTAAAGTATGGTTAACTTTTTCATTCTTCTAACACGTTTTGCTTTTCCTAGTTGTTCATTTTCCTTTAGATTGTTGACAGTTTGGGCAATTTGTCCATAACCTTATTCACAGAGGATACCTTGCTTGGATTTCTATTAATAAGAAGCACAAGTAATTAAAGCAGGTACACGTTTAAGGGAGCAGAGTTAATATATGTACTAGTTGGAATTTCTGTAAATGTCCTTCTGAAAAGTAACATGCAAAGTCATTGGCTCAGATAATCCTTCTAAATTTGAATTAGTCTGACTTACTTAACCAAGTTATTATAATATTCAGTACTCTTTGCTTGATCTATTATTCAGCCATCCATCCATTCAATAATTCAACAAAGATTTATTGAAGTGCCCAGCACGGTTATGTACTATGGAAAAGGCAAGGATGTTTATAATGGGGGATTGTGAGCCCCATGGGTATGATGAACACATTTGAAGCAAAAGATAATAATCACACCCATCCAGCTCCGATTCAGTTTAACATCAAAATCCAGCAATAATAGTACAGATGGCCTAAAGTACATCTGTGTGTATCTGTATGTGTGCACACACCCGTGTATATATATTTATCTATCTGTACAAACACTACATATGTATACACACTATCTATGTAATATATAATATATGTATAATGCATATAAATTCTAACAAGTGTATTTGTGTTATCTTTAAAATAGAACAATTGTATCTTGAAGTGATAAATGCAGAGAATTGGTTTTTATTGTTGATCTGTGGATTTAATGATTTTTAGGTGAAAAGGATGTTTAAGTGTATAATTTCTTTTCTTAATTTAATATATTTATGTAAATGCATGCCTGAAATTTGGTTAGATTGGCTGTGTTTTGTGTCCTTTAACATGATCAAATGTATTAAACTTTATCTTATGACCTGATGTACATGTGCTATTTTAAAATTCTTTTTTATTTTGGAATTTTTTAAAGTTTTCCCTAAGTATCCATACTGACTATATAAACACTAATTTTTAAATATTCCGTACCCAAACTACTTGTTCAAAATATTCTTGCCTTTTGTCATTTTTCATGTTCTAATTTTTAAATTTACTCCCCAAAATACAGGCCAATGTTAAGGGTCAGTTTCACTGTGTACAAATAGTGACTTAAATTTATTCTAAGTTGTAAATGACTTAAATCTGATCCTTTCAAGTAAGTAAGAATTAATAAGTGAAGAATGCAAAAGAGCGGGTGAGAGTCCTAAGTGCCCACATTGAAGGAAAGAAGCACGTAGAAGGGGAGAGACATGAAAAAAGTGATTGCAGATACCATACAACCTGGTTGACCTTGCCATTTTGCTTCCAGTTAACTGTATCAAGAGTATTTGTACAAGGTCAACTATGCTGTTTTGAACATGAATTTTAAATCTGCCAACATTCTTTAGAAGAGCAAAATGCTTTCATCTAGATCTCCTCCCTTCCTGAACAAATACGTCTCTTTGACTCATTGAGAGGAAAAGCTGTTTCCCTAGAAGAGATGATTGTTCTAAGACAATAAAACGTGTTACAGATGCTTATTCACAGAGTCCCTAAACTCAGGTTACTCTCTGGAGTGTTAAGTTAGGCAAAGTGACACCATGAAAAGTGTCCCTTAGCACATTCCTCAATGGCCCAGGAAGCACCAAAGGTCTCTCTGCCTCAGCGACTGCCTTTCCAGTTCTGAGACTCTGTCCCTGTGGTTTAGCGCTTAATCACAATCTGTTTTCTGTGCGTGCCTAGTCTCTCCGACCAGATTATAAATCTCCTGAGGACATACCTTCTGCTTAGAATCCCTGACAGGTCTAGAGCAGCTCCTGCCTACTTGCCATAAGGAAAATAATAATATGTATATAACAGCCTAGAGATGGAAGTGGTTTTTTTTCCTGATGCTAATAATCTCTCTGGGTTTCTTCACTGTCCCTTGATTGGCTTCTCAGCTCTGCCATCACCAGTACAATCAGTCCCCTGCATTAAATTCCCTTTGTTGTAAACAGGAAAGTGGTTTCTGTTTTCTTTTTTTAGATTCTGATTGATACATATGTTAATGAGTGACTTAGATGAGAAGAGAGATAACAGGGTGGCATTACAAAGGGACTTGATGAGATCTCCTTTAGGAGAACACCTTAAGGAACCACTGCCTAGAATCCCAACGTGATTACAGCAAGTTGTAGTCAGAGGGATCCTACTGCCAAACCTGATATATAACCCTTCAATTACTGAGGCAGCTACCAATGGAAAAGGCCATTATTCCCACAGTTGTCACTAAGAATTTTCATAATGCACATTTGTACTATTAAACCTATCAGCTTCCAGTTTGTCCAGGAGTCTGACGGCTAATATGAGAGGGAATTCTATGAACTTGCTTCTTTACACTCAGTTTTTTCTTTTTTTAGAATTGTGTAGACTAATGTATTATTTCCAATGGAAGAACAACTTAAAATGGCAGCCACATTGAGTATCTCATCAGAAAAAAATACACTTTTTTCTATATGGAGGTCTGAAAAGTTCTCTCTGGAGATTAAATTCTGCCATCATTCAAAGGAACGAAAGGATCAAAGAAAGAAAAACAATTTGGATGCAATACTTCTTATGTATTTTCATAATTTGATTTATGCTTGATTTCTCTATAACATTTTCTATGATTAAAACAAACAGAATTTAAAAGGGGAAAAGAGGGGGCCAGGAGAGGCGGAGAGAAGCCTGGGTAGCCCTTGACTATAAAACTCATTCTTCTTGGGACTATGCCCACATCAGAAACTACTTGAGCTCACTCTTGTAATTTAATAAGATGTCATCAGATCCCTTTGACATAGCCTTATAATTAAAACTACTTGATGCAAAATCCATGTGCTTCATGTAAAGCAATTTAGATTATCATAGATGCCCTGTTCTATGATCTACAGCCACCAAAAGTCACGTACACCAGGTGTGCTGGCAGGAGCCCTGGGCTACGGCTGTGAGATGAGGATCCTGGGCTTGTTTCTCCAGCTAATTAGCTGGACTCAGTTTCCTTATGTGTAAAATGAGAGACAGGTTCTTTCCAGCTGTAACAGGTATTGTTATTAGATATTCATAACCCAGGATCCATGTGAGTTGCAGACTGGAAATTGCAAATCTGAGACAGGACTCCATTAACTACTCCATTGCATGAATTTGAGGTGTCTAAATGATTAGAAAAGACACTCTCATTTTTTCCCAGTCTCCCAGCCTCCTCTCCTCCTGCCCTCTGTGGTTCTTTGTTGCTTTCTCTGATGTATTCTCCAAATCACCTTTTTCTGTTCCTCCCATCCCAGTATGGTTCATTCTTGAATAATCCTTTCATGTCTCCTGCAGCTCTTGCTCTAAATATCTAAAGCACTCTCTGATCTATGGCCATTATTTTCTTCATGCTGAAGAAGCGCACTGTTAAAGGGTTAAAGGGAGGCTGCCATTCCTTCCAGGGCCCTTAATATCTAGTTTTGCAACTGTTAGAAACATAATTGTCTCTTCCATGATCTGTTTTCCCAAGAGGACTGTTGTAGGCACCCTACCTGACTGATAGATATCACATTCTGGGCAGATACAAGAGGGCAAATGCCTGGTAGACGTCATCTAAAAGGCAGACAATTCATGATACAAAAGAAGGAGTAACCATGTGTCCACTAGGGTTGCCCTCAGAAATTACCACAAACTGGGTGGCTTAAACAACAGAAATTTATTGTCTCATAATCCTGGAGGCTAGAAGTCTGAAATCAAGGTGTTGGCAGAGCTGGTTCCTTCTGAGGGCTGGAAGGGAAGGACCCCTTCCAAGGCCTCTCTCCTTGGCTTGTAGACGGCCGTCTTCTCCCTGTGTCTTCACATAGTCTTCTTTTCATACATGTTTCTGTGCCCGAGTTCCCCCTTTTATATAAGGACACCAGTCATATTGGATTAGGACTCACCCTAATGACCTCATTTTAACTCAATTACTTCATATAAGGACACCAGTCATATTGGATTAGAACTCGCCCTAACGACCTAATTTTAACTCCATTACCTCTGTAAAGACCTTGTCTCCAAATAAGAACACATTCTGAGGTACAGGGGGTTAGGGCTCCAACACAGGCATTTTGAGGGGAGACAAAATTCAATCCATAACACTGTGCCTCAGAAATGGCATCAAATATACTGAGGTCTCATTTTCGGTGTCTAAAGCAGTGCTTCTCAAACTTCAGTGTACCTCCCACCACCTGGGGAATTTGCTAAAACCCAGGATCTGATTCAGTAGGTCTGGGGGTGCCTGAGATTCCATATCTCTAACAAACTCCCAAGTGATGCTAATGCTGGTTCCTGGGCCACATTTTGAAGAGCAAAGATCTAAAGGATGGTTTATAGGCTGTTCTCACTTTAAGGACAGATCAGTAATATTGGAAAAACTTGATGGAAATAATGGCTTTCTGTCACCAAAAAGGAAAAACTGATACGTCCCATATCTTCATATCAGGCTTGTGCTTAGTTGAGTAGAATGTACACAACACAGGGTAAATACTTGTTCCTGGCAGTCAGTTATTCTTGTGATGCTGGGGCTGCTCGCTGTTGTTACTCAGCTGCTGTGATTTTCAGCAGTAGCATCGTAATCACACAAACAAGCACAATATTTTTAGGTACATTGCAATTCATGTATCTGTTCAGAGTAAACTTAAATTGGATTGCTAAAGCAGTATGCACCATAAATAAAATACATGCTAGTTTTAAGCTGTGTAAATTGTGCCAAGATGGTATGTAGCCATAACAAAACTGTGGAAGATTTCGGGCAAGAGAAAACATTTAAAAAGGAAAATATCACTATGAGCAAATAGATTTAAATGAAGATATAACCCTCGACACAATAGCAAATGAATTCTGTGTTGTGTTGAATTTTTTCATAGCTAAAGTTTCATGCCTTTATCTTAAAACCAAGATATAATCACATTACTTAGAGTTGTAAACATATCTAGAATTATGTCCAAGATATCTTGGACGCAACTTTTAATGCTGTTTGCTAAAGAACAATACTTACCATCTGATTCCAACATTCATGTAATTTGAGAGCAGGAATCCTCAATGGTACTTTCTGTGATAGAAATGTACTAGATCTGCGCTGTCCAATATGGTAGCCATGAGCCACATACAGCTATCAAGCTGAGGAACTGAATGTTTAATTTTAGTTAATTTTAGTTAAATTTAAATTTCTGTTGCCAATATAAAAATAAGGTGTCTTTTTATATTATACAAAGTAGGTATCTACTTTAAAAACCAGAGCTAAAGGCAATTCAGAGAGTTCAGTTAAAACGTTTTAGCAATGCGTTTGTGTGATAATCCCTTATACATAATTCACAATGAAATGTTTCACATTCCCTTTAACTTTGTTCTGTTTTGATCCTGTAGCTTATTCCAAATAGCATAACGTACATACTCTGCTCTGAAATTTTTTACATTGGCCTTTGATGGAAACCAATAAAATTGTTAACTCTAGGTATATTTTTATAGTACAGTCAAAATCTATTATGCCTATGTGGAAACTACACACTGTGATCGTGTGTCTGCACGTCTCTGAGTGTAAACAAGTGAAGAAGTAGCACTAGACACATGGAATTGTTGGTAGAGAGAAGTGGTGGTGGCTGACACTTGTCATGTGCCAAACTGTCCTCTGTATTAGAGGAAGTACAGTCAGAGGAACAGAAGGCATAAGTTGCCACTCTGTGTCTTAATACTTATTTTTAGAAAGTTCTCCTGGAAGAGAAGAATTTTGGAGCAATAAGAAACAATATTTGGAGAGGGAAAATCAAATCCATTAGGCTGATCTATAAGATTCAGCTCTAACAATTTGACCACATGCAACCTGACATCACCATGAGGGGTAAGTGATAAGGTACAGCCAATGGGAATGCCAGAGGTCCAAAGAGAGAGTGCGGAAATCTCTCTCCCTAAGTGGAAGCAGACACAAAAGGCAGAAGATGGTAGTGATTCAACTAAACTAAATGGAAGTAAGAGGGGGTAATAAAATAGTAATAGTAAAATAGTAATAAAATCTAACACTTACACGGTGCTGTGTGCCCGGCACCTATTCCAAGTACTGTCCAAAACTGTGAAGGGTCTGAGTTTCGGTTGTCTTTTTTAATTTTTATTTCATATTGGAGTATAGTCGATTAACAATGTTGTGTTAGTTTCACTCTACTTAGTGGACTATAGGTGACTAACAATGTTATGTTAGTTTCAGGTGTCAATTTCACTCTACTTGGTGATGTAGACAAGTCAGACTGCCACAATTTCATGGATGCCAGCAGAAGACTGGAGACTCCTGGTTCAGAGACAATGGGCAGTTTATCATTCACAGCAATAGCCACGATCGGTAACTGGTTCTCTGAGCTCCAGTTCCCACAGGGTGACGCAGAAAGGCCCAGATGGTACCTGCTCGTGCAGTGGGTTGAGTTTCAGAAGAGGAACTTTGCGCTTAGGATGACCAAATCTTTTATCATAGACAGCAGGCAAACGCACCTGATCTTTGCGTTAGAGGGAGAAGCTACCATCTATTTTCCAAGGCCGTTTGCTATGCAAGCATCCTTGATAAGATAGTTTAGAACAAAGGCCTTCAGGGCTTCTGCTTACCAGGGTGCAGAAACACAAAAGGCCCATGGAGAATTGTCACCCAGTGAGCACTTTACATACTGAGTCATAACCATCTCAACGACCATGTGAGGTAGGTACTTTTACACCATTTTACAAATGAAATGGGAAGCCACAGAGTTCCCACAGCTATTAAGCAGTAGAGTAAGGGTTTGAACCCAATAATCTGGCTCTGGAGCAGCAGTGTCCAACAGAAAGATTACGTGAGCCACATGCATCGTTTCAAACGTTTTAGTAGCCACGTTAAAAAAGTAAAAAGCAACAGGTGAAACTAACTTTAATAATATATTTTATATAACTCCACATACCCAGAATATGATCATTTCAATGTGTAATCAGTATATGAATTATTAATGAAATATTAATAAATACATTCCTTTTGTATACTGTCTTTGAAAACCAGTGTGTATGACACACTTACAGCACATCTTCATTTGGACACAAATTTGTTTTAATCTTTTTTCTCTTTTTATTGAAGTATAGTTAATTTACAACATTGTGTTAGTTTCCGGTGTACAGCAATGTACAGTTATACGTTTTTTATATATGTATATTCTTTTTCAGATTCTTTTCCATTAAGGTTATTACAAGATACTGAATATAGTTCCCTGTGCTATACAGTAGGTCCTTATACAGTGGTTGCTTATCTGTTTTATGTATAGTACTGTGTATATGTTAATCAACCTCCTAATTTGAGATACAAAATTTTTAACGAACAAACTTGACAGTTGAAAAAGTAGATTCACACACCCAAGCTGTTCCAAACATACTTAGAAGCTTTCCAGTAATCAAGCATCGGATTTTAAAGGTAAGCTAATGAAAATTAAGCAAATTAAATATTCGTTTCTTCCATCACAGCAGCCACATTTCAAGTGCTCAATAACCATCCCTAGCCAGTGGCTTTTATAACAGACTGAATAACTTTAGAGCCTGTGGAATAACCTTTGTGCTCTCCTGCCTCACAGCGAAAGTTCATTAAAAATGTACAGCATTTGTATTTAATTCCTTGTTCTTCTATTTCAGTTGTTTAAAGGGATCACCATTGGTTACTGTGATGCCTGCCCTGGAGGGCTGTTGAGAGGAGTAAAGAGAAGGCAGTGCAGGGTGAAGGATCAGACCTCAGGCTCACGGTCAGACAGACAGACCCAGCCTGATCCATGCCCCATCACTTCCTTTCACTTCTCAGCTGTGTGACCATGAACGTGACCTCCTGAAACCCTAATTTCTTCATCTTTAAAGTAGGTCAACAATAGTACCTCTGAGGATTCAATGAGGCCATTCATGTAAACGCCCTGGCACAGTGCTTAGCACATAGTTCATGCTAAATAAATGTCAATCATTATTTGGTAACTGGACTAAATTTAATATGAGAGACCAAAAAAAAAATTTAATTGTACATCATTTCAAGACACCCATCTCAAGATACTTCCTGGAGAGAGGCCCTGCTCACTTAGCCATGCAGCCCAATGTCACCCTCTAGTGCCCAAAACCTTGAACATCAGGCATCACCAACCGAAACCACCAGAACACCGAACATCTGAAAGGAGGATGTGCGTACTTCTTCTGCCTCAGATACTGTGTCTGACCCGGATCGCCAATCCCCAGCACTGTTAAGTAGTACCCTGTCTTTCAGGGCAGTGCTTCTCAAACCTTTAATGTCCTTTCTTACCAGGTATCTGGGGAATCTTGGCAAAATCAGTTTATGATTCACTGAATATGAAGTGTAGCCTGAGAGTCTGCACTTCTAATCAGCTCCCAGGTCACTCCAAAGTTACTGCCCCCACAGACCCCTCTTTGAGTAGCAAAATTTTAGGAAATTCTATTATCATTCCAACTCCTCCCAAAGTAACCTCCAAATTGGTAGAATAAGAAATTACAGGATAAGCTAAATGTTGTCTTCTTTTTCCGGTGGACATGAGCAAGAGGAAAAGCCCTAAGTGGATACTGAGGTTGAAACATACCTGAGTTTGAAGGATGGCCTCAAAGAGAGCAGCAGCGTTCTTCCAGGAAGAGCCTCAACCAGAGAATATGGGAAAGATGGGCCAACACAGCCATTCTTATATCCCTTTGACCTCATAATGTAACTCAAGGTCGTGTGCTATTCTAACTAGACATCTATGAATTAACAATGACTATGTAAATTAATCTGTGTTCATAGTTTGAGGCCCAAGATAATTTGGGCTGGATAATATCATGTTGGTTGGGTTGCAGGACCAGCAGTGAAAACTGAGTCCGAAACCCAGCAGTCACTGATCAGTGGTCTTTCCGATGTCACATTCAACAGACACCAGAAGGCTAACATTTGGAAGAAATCATCATCTACACATATTTCATATCTGACAAAATGAACATAGGGATAACTGCCACATTTTTGCAAACGTCAGAGATAACAGAGCGAAAGTGCTTTGAAAATGGTGCTTCCTGGATGTAAATACAACTTATTAGCAAGCTGATAGACCACACTGGCCTGGTATCTCTTTGGAATAACAGGACCACATCGGTGGTTTCTAGTAAAGAGAAAAGGGGAAGGAGGACATGGAGATAATTGCCATTTGTCTATCCGCTTTTTTGGGAAAGAAACCTAAGATTCCTGTGACCTAATCACTCCACACTTCTAGGTATTTGGGTTGCCTCCCACAATGTGACTACCAAGTTAATAATAATATTTATTTTCATCTTGTTTTCAAACATTTATTTCTGATGATGAGTTTAATACACTACAGTGCAATCGTGCTTTGTTGGTAAGTTTGCTCATCATCTAGCTTGACTCACTACGTTACCAACTTTGGTAAAAAGAAAGTCCACAGGGTTTTTCAAAGGCGTGCTGAATATTCAACACAGCAGGTGTGGAGGGTCTATGCCTTTACCTCATAAAAAGCATTGTGATATCATTTTTTTTTTACCGCTTTCTGTCCCAGCACGGATATATGTGAAGACTGGCCTCTATAGTCCGTTGTCTTACTGTGAGAAATGACTTGATTTGTTTCTAAGAAGTTTGTTTTAAAGTAGTAGTTCACCTCTGCTTGTTTTGACTTAGGAGCTCATAGGGATGTGCTTCCCCTGATTGACTCCCCTACAATATTAGATTTCAAAAAAAGATTCGTATCAATGTACTATACCGACTGCAAGTGGAAAGGGAGATAGGGAAGTCTGATCACCAGAGTCTGAGAAAAAACAAAAACAAAATAAACTTAGCCCTACATTTCTATAATGAGAGAAAAATCAAAGAATGAAGATGGAGGGAGGGAGGAAGGGAGAGAGGAGGGGCAAATCAAGAGGTTTCCTTCATACATATTCTCTCTTTTCATTTACACAATAAAACCTGACAGTAGGACCAGGAGACACTGATTTGTCAAGGACAGTGTTGAGAACACAGCAATCCACCAATCCATTGATAAGTAATTACTGAAGACTAGTCCAGGCCCTGTTGGGAGCACAGGAAGAGCTCAGAATGTCTGTGTCTTTCAAACGAGAACTAAATAGCATGGGAGAAATGTCAGCTGAAAAGGAAGAAGGGGTAGGGGAGACTTCTTACTGCTGCTGTGTAGTTACTACTACATCCTTTAGAAAGTGGGTGGGTCAAAGGGGAAAGACCATTTCACAAAGGACGTGCTTTAGTTTCATGAAAGAGTTGAGTTGAAGCATCCATTTATCCTGACATTTGGGCATTCATTCAACTTTCAGCTAAACAATGAATGCACACCCACTTTGGGATAGTGGTGCAAGAATAACCAAACCCCGTAGAGAAGAGGGTGCGTGGGCTGTGGCAGTATGAGCAGAAACTCATGATGGGGGTTGTGGATGTATGGTCTCTAGATGTCACTTAATTTTGGTTTCCAATGGATGCGGAAGCTTATTATTTGGATTAACGGTCATGCATGAAGGGAGTTGTGGCCTGTGGAGAGAGAGCCTTGGAACCAAGGCAGCTGGAGTAATGGGTATGGATTGGGGTTAGCTAGTGGCCTTAAGTCACCCCAGGACTTTCCAATGCACTTAACATAAAACCCAAATTTCTTATCAGTGCCTCCAAGACCTTGCATAACTGTCTCCTGCCTACATTTCCAACCTCATTCCTCGCCTTGCTTCCAATACTCCAGCCCATCTGGCCTCCGTGACCATGACCAGACCTTTCCCCCATTCAGGTCTTGGTGTTTTCTTCTGTCTGTGATGCCCTCTTCCAAACTCTTCACATCTTCCTCCTGAGGTGGAATTTCTGTGCCCCTCCCCACCCCGTTTAAAGTAGCTCTGGTTCCCGGTTACTCTCTAGGCCATCAACCTGTTCATTTCCTTCTTGACTTCTGTTTCCCAATGACTAGGCAACAAATCACTCCAAAGCTTAGTGGTATAAAGCAAAAGCAATCATTTTATTATATCTCTAAGTTCCTTTAGGACAGGAATTGAGGAAAGGCTTGGCTGTGTGGTTTCTGCTCAGAGGCTCTTGTGCAGTTGCAGTCAGGAGGTGACTAGAGCTTCCCCGGCAGGCCTGGCTAAACATCACTCTTCTTCCTGTATTCCTCGTGGTCTCTCCACAGAGGCTAGGTTTAGCTTTTTCACAGCATATTGGCACCAGGGTGGTCCAACTGCTTCCATGGTGGCTGGAAATTTGGTTTCCATTGGAAATCAAAATGGAGTGACCTCAAGAGACAGTACATCCACAACCAAAGTCACCAGTTTCTGCTCATACTGCCATGACCCACGTCTCCTTTATCTCAGAGATTTGTACCCTATGATTCTCTCCCACCCCGTGAGATTCTCTGCTGGGTTTCCTGAACCCTCTCAACCTTGCATTCTACTTTTTTATCTTCACATCTATTTCCCCTACAAGGAGCTGCATTTTCGTATTTCCCCATAGGCCCTACCACTGAGTATATACTTCTTGAATGAAAGACTTGCTAGAACAAACCCATGACATATGCACCAAATGTCTGACTGAGTAGCCCAATCTGCCCATTTAGTCAACTGTAATCTGCCACCCGTGTCCTTCACTGCATAGGCTGATGGGTTCTTCTGCCTGAAGTCCTTTGTGCCCAGGACCTTCAATTCATCTGCCCTGATTTCTGAGGTTTGTGAAACTTGTTTTTTCAAACAGCATTTGAAATTATGAAGACACTCCTGTCATTTCAGCTCTGTGAGCAAAGAAGGGAGGTGGGGGGTGGAGGGGATGAGTTGGGGGCAGGGTGGACCGGGTGGTCGACTGGCTCTTATCATAACTGTTTAGTTTCATTTACATTTCTCTCTGGGTTGCTCAGGTCCGGGGCAGTGTTATTTGATGTGGAACACCTGTCTTCACACAGGGAGAGCTGCGGCTAGCCCTGCCAAGAGAGGCATTGACATTTCTGCTCTATAGAATTGTGGGACAGCTAAAAGGTGAACACCCATGAGCTCCCGTCTGGTTCGGGGGAGTCTGGCTCAAAAGGAGTCACCCCATTGATGATTTCAGAAGTACAACGTCTCTCCTTGGGCTTTGGTGCCTGCAGTAAAAGCAAGTTGTCTGTGTCCTGAACTCATTTGAATTTGTTCATTGGCCATTTTTATATGTAACATGAGTGCGAGATGAGTTTTCTTTCTATTGTGCTAAGCTGATTCTCCTAAAGTCCTTGGTCATGCTCAAGCACAGCTGTATTCAAATGGAAAGCTACGTGGCCCGGAGAGATTTCTGTCCCGAGAATGCAGAACAATTCACAGGTTACTGGATAGTAACAAATACATATGGGGAGCTTGAGAGTGGCGCTTCTCAAACTCTCATGTCCATACTAATTACCTGGACATCTTATAAAATGCAGATTCAGATACAATAGGTCTGGAGTGGGGCCTGAGACTGCATTTCTAACAAGCTTCTATGTGATGTTGACACCCTGGTCCAAGACCATACATAGTGTAGTAAGAGTCTAGTTTAGACTCCAGATTCTATAGCCCGGGCCCAAAGCATGGTCCCCAGACCAGCGGCACCCAGCATCACCTGGGAACTTGTGAAAAATGCAAATTCTCAGCTCTCACTCCAGACCTACTAGATCAGAAATTTCTGCAGTGATGCTCAGCACTGAACGTCTTAATTTCCTCCAGGAAATTCAGACGCATCCTGAAGTCTCAGAAGGAAGGCACTCTCAAGATTCACTTAGGTGAACGAAAGAATTTTAGCCACTGTCTCCAAACTTAGATCTAACAATCAACAAGTCTAGAATCAATACGTTTGATGTATTTAACACAAATCTAGACTTTAGCACTTAAATTCATTTCAAAAATGTTTCACTCTCATCATCAAGTTGCAACTGTCATATAAAAATCCTCAGCCTTTTTTCACATTTAAAAAGATTAATCCTTTCAACCTTCGTTTAAAGATCTTCCGATTCAATAATATGATTCTTGGCCAAGTTCAAAACCCTGAAAGTCAAGCTCTTAATACCCTGGTATGGACACCAGGCCCAGGAGCACCGGAGTTCCTGAAGTCTAGGCACGTTTTTTGTTGTTGTTGTTGTTGCAGGCTCCGGACGCGCAGGCTCGGCGGCCATGGCTCACGGGCCCAGCCGCTCCGCGGCATGTGGGATCTTCCCAGACCGGGGCACGAACCCGTGTCCCCTGCATCGGCAGGTGGACTCTCAACCACTGCGCCACCAGGGAAGCCCTAGGCACGTCTTTGAACATTTCCAGTGGCCTTGGGGTTATCCCTAAAGGGAGGAGGATGGATGACTCGGTAATATGTCAGACTGAAAAAGGGTGGACTCAAGACTCATTTCTTCTATTTGAATGCAGTCAGCCAAACGGAGGACCTCCTGAAATGATTGGCAGCATCAGTAGGCTGGTAAGAATTAGCCTACCTTCCCAGAATAGGCTGGAAAAACATCTATGACCTCAGACCTTGAGGCAAAATTTCCAGGGCTGCCAGGACTCTGTTAACTGTCTATCACCTCTGAAAGGGCAAAAGGGCAGGCAGGCTGCCCCTCAGGTCACCAGAGAAGGTAGAACCTGGAGCCTGTCCAGGCCACAAAGCACTGCCCCGGATGCCTGTGAACCAGGCCTAGAGCCTTCGTTACCTGCTCTGGTTTCGACTTTCACAACTGGGACCACTTTGCAATTTCAGTTTTAAGAGTGATCTTGGGGAGAAATACATAAAGCCCCGACTAATACCTTCTTGACTGTAACTATGCTAGTACGAGAATGTACAGCAATTGAAGAAAGCTGACTACTAATATGTTGGCCTCCTATAGCCCTTTTCATCTGAAGACCTCAAAGCACTACCCATATGACCTCGCTAATCCTTAAAATAACGTCTGAGAAATATATGGGAAATATTATTGTCTCCATTTCTCAGGCGGAAAAAAGAGGGCATCAGTGAATTCCCCAGGTCTCACTCTGAGCTCATAACTGGGCTCAAGACTGAGAGCCGGTAGAGAGATTCGGGGCATTGAGGGGTCCGGGAAGAAAGGGGGTGGCAATCCGGAGAGAAAACAACTTTGGTTGTAATGTAAGCAACATGAATCACAGAATCAATAAAAGTACTAGGAAACAGAAAGGGGGGTGGCTTGGGGAATTTTATTTTGTCATTGTTTTGTTTCACAATACATATTTTTCTATCTCCATGCTTTGCTTGAGTCTTTCCTCGGGTCAATGTAGGTTTGGGAGGGACAGGGCTGAAGGGAGGTCATTGCTCTATCTCTCTCCACATTACTCAAGTTCATCTTCTGAGGTTCTGCCCAAAGGTCAGTGGCTAAGCTTCCACTTAAGATGCTGATCCTTAGTTTCCTGATGGTTCCCTTGACTCCAACTTCTTTTTCCCAATACTGTTTTTGTAATCCACATTGTATTCATGCAACAATTGCAAAAATTTCCCAAAGGGATCATTGAGAATATTATCAAAGTATCTCAGATTTCCTGAACCGTTAAGTGAATATTTAAAACTTTTTTAGAATGGTGCAACTGCCTTTTTTCTTTCTTCCTTCCTTTCTTTCTTCCTTCCTTTCCTTCTTTCTTTCTTTTTCTTTCTCTCTCTCTCTGTTTCTCTCTCTTTCTTTCTTTTTTCCTATTTTAAAATGTCAAAGTCTTCCTGACATGCTTTGGCCATGGAAATGGAAGATATTTTCTCATTAGGTTAATTAATGGCTCTGCTTGGGTGGCATAATTTGGTGTAAGTTTCCTTTTAGAATTCTGTCATAACTAAAAAGGATCTTATTTTTGTTATGTTTTGTGGTGTCTTTAAATTTTTATGACTTCTACTTTGTTTAGTCTGTGTGTAATCCTTCTTTTGAAACCTAATGTCCTAGAAAATTTACAGTTTTCTCTCAAAACTGGCACTTTTTACATTTTACGGTGATTCCTGTTTCTTTGGTTCTCACTAGAACTTCATTTAAGTCCTTAAGGTGTAATTCGCAGCTCAGGGAATTTATGATTACGTCGTCAAAGTAAACTGCCCAAGTGCAATATATTAAACCTGACAAGACGCTGTTCATTAATCTTTGAAATATAGCCAGGTGTGATGTAGTGAAGTGAGCCTTCCAACTCAGAACCGCTGAAGAACTCGGAGCTGCCCCCCACAGGGGAGGATTCCTTCCTCCTCTCTGCCAAGGCTGCCTGGGTGGGGACCGAGAGGGCCAAATGCCCTTCCTTTGCCAACTGTGGTGTTCCCTGTCTCTGCTGGTGTTCTTTCAGCTCTGCAGCTTCTTACCTTCTCATGCATTTGTTCATTCAACAAGTATTTATTAAGAGCTTACTTTGGGTCAGGCACAAGATGGACCTGGAAAGCCTGTAGTAACCGAAACAGAAACAATCCCTTACTTCATGGGGCTTATAGTTTGAGGCTCTAGCCATAAGCAAAGGTCTCAAGACTCCTTTACTCAATGCCACCAAAGCCGTGTGAAACAAACTACATTATCTGAACAGGCAGCATTTCTTCTCAGCCTCAGGTGTAGTTTTAATGCTAAATAACTCCCAGTATCTGCCAGTGAGATTGCAGTCCAGCCTGATGAGTGCTCCGATAGAGGTTTGCAAATGGCACTATCAAGGAAGAACAACCAAACCCACCTTGGGATCAATCAGTGCTTGGTCAGAAAAGCAGAGTCTACAGAGACATAGAGGACAGGCTTGTGGCTGCCAAGGGGGAGAGGGGTGAGGGAAAGATGGAGTGGGAGTTTGAGATTAGCAGGTGCAAACTATTATATACGGAATGGATAAACAACAGGGTCCTATTGTATAGCACAGGGAACTATATTCAATAGCCTGTGATAAACCATAATGGAAAAGAATATGAAAAAGAATGTATATATGTATGTATAACTGAATCACTTTGCTGTACAGCAGAAATTAACACAACATTGTAAATCAACTCTACTTCAATAAAATAAATTAAAAAAAGAAACAGCAGAGTCTAGCTAATCACTGTGCAACAGCACATCCAGAACAATGGGGAAAATCCGGATAAAAGGCAATACCTCTTAAACGCATTGTGGGTCTTCCCCAGACCCTTCTGTTTGTCTCTATAAAACATGGCGGGCTAAATTCCTTGTGGGATTCTGGATTGGATTCTGAAACAGAAATAGGACATGAGTGGAAAAACAGGTGAAATCTATAGTCTAGAATTTAGTTAATATTAATATCCCAATATTTATTTCTTAGTTTTGTCTAATGTACCATGGCAATGTAGACATTAACACTAGGGAAACAGGGTGAGGGATGTTTAGGAAATCTTTGTGTTTTCTAAATATTTAGAAATCTTTTCTATAATTCTAAAACTACTCCAAAATAAAAATTTACTTGAAAAATGTTTGCTTATGAAACAGAATCCTTAAAATGAACAATAAAAAGCTACTTTTGAAAAAAAAACATAGTAGGTGTGGGAAAAAAAGATACAGCTCCCAATGACAAGCTACAAATTTTTCCTGAAACTAAGGAGAAATAGATCTAGAAACGCCGAACTCAGAAACTGGTATTCTACTAAAGACAATATTCTCATTGGATTTTCCCTTCTTTCTCTCATGCTACAGTGAGTGTGCTCTCACTGGTTTTAAGATCTCCTTTGAAGGCGTATGTGAAGAGGACAAGTGTGCAGAAGAATCATATGCCCCAAGTTAAGGAAGCAAGATTCCTATCGTTTTAAGTTTAAACCCTCTGAATTTATAACACTCATTCTTTCAATCATTACCACCTTCCCTAATTCACACACACACACACACACACACACTCCAGATCATTGCTGAAAAACAGCTAACTTGTCCTTTCCTTTCCTTGTCTGCATGCTCGCTCTTCATTTTCCTGTATTTGCCTGGCTGTATAGAAACTTCTTTTTAAGTAACACAACAAGGATTCATATGTGCAGACTGAAGATCTTTCTGACTTAGAATTACATTCAGGAAGAGTTGGCTTAAAGGGCAAAGACGGGGGGAGGGTAAATTAGGAGTTTCGGATTAACATATACACACTACTATATATAAAATAGATAACCAACAAGCACCTACTGTGTAGCACAGGGAGCTCTACTCAATATTCTGTAACTACTTATAGGGGAAAATAATCTGAGAAAGAATAAATATCTATATATGTATGACTGAATCACTGTGCTATACACCTGAAACTAACACAATATTGTAAATCAACTATACTTCAATAAAAATATTAAACAGAAAAAGAACTGTATTAAGATACTTTTAAAAAAGAGCTGGCTTATGGCATCCAATAAGGGATTCTTGCTTTTGTTAGACTTGCGGCACTGTGAGGTCATTACACAATATGTACCAGACACACTCCCATTTACATTTTTTCAGGGAGAATTTTTCATTTCAGAATAGAAATGGTGGTGATGAAAGCTCTAATTTTTTTTTAAGCTAGCTGCATGCTTAAAAAGATCATGGTTTTGTAAACCATGTGTAAACCTTTGGACAGACTTCTGGCTGCAGTAAGGGACTTCCTCAAAGAGAAGAGTGAGCCTTGGAACATTCAAATGGTGCCTTGTTTAAGATGAAATTTTCTCCCCACCCAGAGAAATGGCTCGTAGAATTAGAATATTAGTGCTGGGAGGATTCCTAGACATCATCTACTATAATTTTATCATACTAAAGATGAGAAAAACAGGCCTGGGGACTCACGCCTTATCCAAGGCTTTAATGTCTCCGCTGAGAAAAACCATACACCGGGTGCCAGGTCCACCGTTTCCTCCTCTGTGCCGCACTGGCCCATCATCCTGGGGCCCAAGCTCTCGGGGTTTTACTACGAATCTTCAAAAATTTTGCTTTGTGTTCCAAACTTTCTTTGTTTAAATGAAATAATGTGTGCAAAAAGTCATCTGTAAGCTGGGGCGTACCACACATGTGTCATTTGTAATTGATGCTTTTGTTATTGTCATTATTAGCTACAACGGGCTACGAGATAGACTGGACCCACGCAAATTCTACAAATTAGGTGCTGGAAAGAAAGGCAGTTTCTACATGCTGACGATCGGCTTCTGCTCCAACCCTTCTGTTGCCCCTGCTTTCCCATGGGGTCCCATTCTCTTTAAGAATCTGCTTTTTAAAATTCCTTTCCTCCTTTCGCATTTTCATTCTCTTTTTTTAATATATATAAGCCCACAAGGAGGACTCACCGGAGAACAGAGCCCAGGTTTCTAGAAAGGCTCTGCAAATAGGAAGTAAAGCCACATCACACCATTCATCTGCCAAAAGTAATAAACCCAGCCAGCCTCAGCGCCCTCTCAACTTCGTCAGCAACTAAGGAAAGGAAAAAAAAAAAAAAAAAAAAAATGCAGGCAAAGAATGCCAGGCAAATCAAACCATGGGAAAAATAACACCTTCAAACTCAGGGCAAAACGCTCCTTTCCAATCCTTGCTGCCGATGCTGCGTCCGGTATGCTTGGCGGGGTGTGCCGTGCTTGGAACAAGATGCGGAACACAGGTTAGGGAGAAGATTTTGGCCAGAGAGACTGGTTGTTAATTTTTAATTCATGGTTGTAAAGCCTGAGAAATCTCACTATGATTTAGTTTCATACAACAATCAACACAAATCCGTATAAGATGGTTCCTTCCACAGCTTTAAGAAACACTCCTCTGATTTCCCACAAATCATATAAATTCATTGCTCTTCAAATCAGTGTGCTGATCATTAATGAGTAGAATCAATAATAAACTCAAGGTTCAACATTCCAATATTTGCCCCAAACAGAAACTGCTGTGGGGATTCCAACCTGGAAAGGCCATTCTTGATTCTTTCCTTTTTTCCAACCTGAATCCACCTGCCTTTTCTCTCTCAAATCACGTAGAAGATCATTTGTAGGTGAGTAAAAAAGCCCACCTTCTTAATATCGGCTTGCTTCTTTCCAGTTAACCAAGAGCAGCGACTGAGAGAAAAAACAGTTATGATGAAGCCCGGAAATATAGGGCTTTGCATTAAAAATCCAATAATCTGGATTTTAATCCTTTCTCTACCACGAACTCACCGTGTGGCATCTCTAGGTTCTCAAATCCCTTCTGGGTCCATCGACATTCTGTTTTAATAACAGGGATAATTTCTTCCAGCTCTAATCTTATTTTATTATCCCTGAAATTAGATTTCTATCACACAGGCAAAAATATCTTCACAAATGGCTGACACATGGGTGGAGAAAAGCCGTGATTATATCTCTAGAGATGGGTTTAATGAGGAAAACCAAAGTTCTGAGAACAGGGAAAAAAAGTCTTCCTGATTAGGACACTTCTCCTGTTTCTATCCATTTCCCATTCACCAAACATTGTCTTTAACTGTTGCTTTCTGTACTCAGCATTTCTTCCAGGAGACAGTGAAAACAGCAGAAAACTCAGGTACATCCAGGGAAGTTCTTTTCTACAGTGATTAAAAAATCAACCAAGGAGATAACCTTTTGGAGTCATTGCTTCACAGTTAATCCTTGTTTTAAAACAGGTTCTATCATGAATTGTTAGAGGAGGGAGCTAGCACGCACCGAGGCACCCTCTGCGTCAGAATGACTGCTCCGTGGGTAATGTTCATGGACTCATCTATCACAGCACTTAAAGACAGACAGTAGGGTATAACCCATCTTATAGAGGTAGGAAACTAAGGCACAAAGTATAACAACTTGTCCAAAGTCATTTATATGTAATAGAAGCTGGAACAGAAATTTAAACCAATTGTGTCTAATTATCAAACCTTTCCTCTACAACATATGAGCTTGTTTACACAGTGCTTTGCCACTTAGAAAAGATTAGCTTACAAGGACCTACTGTACAGCACAGGAAACTATATTCAATATCTTATAATAATCTATAATAGAAAAGAACCTGAAAAAAAAAAGAACCTGAAAAAGAATATATATGCACATATATATAAAACGGAATCGTTTTGCTGTAAACCTGAAACATTGTATATCAACTATACTTCAATCTTTTTAATTTGAAAATTAAAAATTTTAAAAAATTTTAGAAGAAAAAATTTTAAAAAAGATTAGCTTATTAATGGTACCTAAGTTAAGTTTCCTTTCTTAAGACAAACTGCACACAGAGTTATGTCATTATAATGCTTTACTTAAACCGTCAAGCACCACTTCTTGGATTCGAGGAGTACTAACATAAATTCAAAACAAAAAAGAGTATTTTGTATTTTACAAGCACGGAAACCAATGGGTGATGGATCGCCCTTGTGAAAGATCCAACAGATGTTTCAAAAGCCACCCAAGGGATTACCCAGCAGACTGAGAAGACTTCACACTGGCTGTTCTTTCAAGTATTTCCCTACCTACCCTGCATTCAACCCGGAGAGTTTCAAGGGGCAAAAGAAGCAGGAAGGAGCAGCATGGCGGGCAGGGTAGTAGGTCAAAGGCATGCCTTGTAGCATGGAGGGGCCACCCCAGTGAAAATCAAAGAACCACCCCTGAGAGCTTTGTTTTCAGCCGTGAGAGGCATTTTGAAGTTCACTGGTTGGGATTAAACTCCCCAAACATCCTTCATCCCATCCCCCCCTCTATTTGTTTACTTCTCACCACCTCCCTTATCTGACAAAACCCAAGGCTATTAGGGGGACCTGGCAGGAGGAGCTTCCAGGTGTCCTGCCCCGAGGGATTAGAAGAGCTCAGGTTTCAACTCAGGACTGTCCCACCCATTTTCTCCTCAGTACTGCACCCATCACTCACCCTGACAGGCACATCTCATACCTTTGGCTGTCTTCACAGGAGGAGTTTATAAATAAGGGCACCTGTCTGTGAAAGCCAGACATTCATAGGCAGAGCAAGGAGACAATAGATTACATGTTTGGGGAGTTTCTGTGCCTGAACTTTCCCAACAGCTGGATCTGCACTACAGAGGCTTTTGTGAGGTTTTGTGTTACAGGAGAAAGAGAGAAACAGGTTCCTTATCTTAGTATTAGAAACACATCTGCAAACCTGTCACATTCTCCAGCAAGTGAACCAAAGGTAAACATTTCATAGTACTTGGAACTCTACCCCTTCTCTGTTAAGGAAGGTTAAAACATGCTGGTTAAATGAAAAGTTTGGCTGAAACTAGATTCTTCGCCAAACACCAAAGGAGGTTGCAATTTCAAGAATTTTTCTCCTTGGACGTAATCATGAATATTAAGTATTGGTACCCAAGTGCTAGAGTAACACACTAAAGACCACCCATCAACTTAATTCCAAAGGCTTATTGCATGTAACTCAAGCTCCAGTTATCTGAGAGTAAGTGATGCTATTCGCAACTGCCCATAACAAAAGCCAAAGGTCAAATTATAGCAATTTGACCTTTTCATTTTTCACTGGTTTATTTTTCAGATAGCTGGGAAAATATTTTCCACTTCTATTTGATGACATGATCTCTAAAGCATGTTGACTAGCTTAATTAGCCAGGATCACCCCAAATGCCACTTACAATGAATCATGGGCCCAAAAGGCCCTTGTTCAGTGATGAAATTAAAGCAAAACATAATTTGAACCCAATATTCCACAAGGTTCTAATTCATATAAGCAATGGACTTTCTCTTACAGTTGTAGTGTTTGCTACATCCTAGTATCATTCCTTTCATTTCTTTTCATGCATTTTCATTCTATTCAGGCTCCAACACTCCAACTTTCTTCCACCAGTCCCAGCACTGCGTCCTCCACCCTTGCCATTTTAGATGGCAATGAAAGATTCTATCCTTTGTCATTTCAAAGTCCAAAGTGCATTCCTCTTTCTTCCCCAAAACAGGAAACCACAGATGGTTCAGTCGATGATCTGTGACTAAATCATTCCGCAATTGAGACATGATGCCAAAAGAAAAACACATTCTTAACGCATTGTTTGCCTGGAAAAATAAACTGCATAACAGGGAGAAATGTAGAGCAAGGTAATCATAGAAACCCAGAGGCATAATCCAGTTAGGTCCCTTGACCTGCATTGGATGTTGACAATTGTAATTTCTCTGTTCCAAGAGAACTTTCTGGGACACATTTGCAACAGTGCTTAAAAGTCCTGCCACTTAGGGCTTCCCTAGTGGTGCAGTGGTTGAGAATCCACCTGCCAATGCAGGAGACACAGGTTAGAGCCCTGGTCCAGGAAGATCCCACATGCCACAGAGCAACAAAGCCCATGCGCCACAACTACTGAAGCCTGCATGCTGCAACTACTGAAGCTTGTGCCCCTAGAGCCCATGCTCTGCAACAAGAGAAGCCACCACAATCAGAAGCCCATGCACCGCAACAAAGAGCAGCCCCCGCTCGCCACAACTAGAGGAAGCCCACACGCAGCAGCGAAGACCCAACGCAGCCAAAAATTAGTTAATTATTTATTTTTTAAAAAAGTCCTACCACTACTTAGTGGAAGAATTAAATAAAACAGACCTCAGAAAAAAAAATTAAAAAAAAAAAAAACAGACCTCAGGTAACCTGCTAGATGGAGAGACCTTGGGAAAAAAATAACTCCTCTATCAATAAGTCTTCCCTTAAAAAAAAAAAAACATACCATGTTAGCATTAGACCTGATTTTAATAAAGTGTCAAGATGCACCAAAATGGGTCATTTTACTCCTCACTGTTCAAATGCATGACATTCAAGCTAAGAAAGACTTGAGTTCAAGCCCTCAGAACTATGGGTGAAATCCACAAAATAGCTTATGGTAATCGCTCTGTTAATCTGCTTTGGTTGACAGTTTTCAAAATGGATTCCACAGAACTAAGAAATAAACCAAATCCATTCCACTTTTCCCTGGTAGAGGGCACTCAACTAGGCACTTAATACTGCAAAAGCTCAGCAGGAGGACTCTTTATAAAAGGGATTTCTTTAGTTGGCTAAGGGAAAATATCCTGTCTGAATAGGCAGGTAGATCATTAGTGGCCAGACCTCCCAGATAGCCCCTAAGTTTCTGAGAAAACTTCCTAATGAGTCATGCTAAGAAGGAACACTCCAGAAAGGCTTGGAGCAAAGTACTATTCTCAAGTAAGATCTACAATGCATGCTTGGCCCCAGTGATAGCAAAGGATGTGGTATGACAGCAATCAATTCCTCAGTGACTTGAAGGGGTAGACTTGCCCTCTCCCTACCTGGCCGAGGAAACATGAGAGCTGTGATGGACAGGATCAGAAACAGTGTGTGATTATAGCACACTACAGATAGATGTGTTTCTATGATGTAAGGCCACTAAACACACTTTCCACGTGCCAAGGCCTACTCTAGATTCTACTTTGTCTGTGATTAAATGGAAATGCTATTAGGAAAATGCCTACTAGTTCTTTCCAAACGTCCAGGGCTATTTGGAGGGAAGCAACATTTGCTTCTGGTAAGAAAATTATGACTCCAGACTTCATTAGTTGTATCTTCGATTCCATCTCCTATCTCTGGGATAAATAATCTACTGGCCAACACTTGTAGGTAAATGATCTACCAGTGAACACTTGTGAGGTTTAAATTAATATGTATAAAACACTTTGAAAGGAGTTATGAAAGATAATCCTACCACTCAATATTCAAGAATTATGTTCTGTGCCTTTACCCAAGTTTTCCATTATTTGTTCAGTTTGGGGGGTTTTATTTTGGTTGTTGTTGTTTTTTGGGGTTTTTTTGCTGCGTTGAGTCTTCGTTGCTGCATGTGGGCTTTCTCCAGTTGCGGCGAGCAGGGGCTATTCTTCATTGCGGTGTGCGTGCTTCTCATTGCGGTGGCTTCTCTTTGCTGTGGAGCACAGGCTTTAGGCACGTGGGCTCAGTAGTTGTGGCTCACGGGCTCTAGAGCACAAGCTCAGTAGTTGTGGTGCACGGGCGTTGTTGCTCCATGGCATGTGGGACCTTCCCGGACCAGGGCTCGAACCCATGTCCCCTGCATTGGCAGGTGGATTCTTAACCACTGCACCACCAGGTAAGTCCCTTGTTCAGTTTTTTAAACAAACACCATTGTTTGCAGATCCAGATTTGATTTCAGAAAGAATTTATTTCATAATTTAAACTGAAGTGCTTTTCATAATTTAATTATTAGTATTGCTACATTCAGGAAGGGTTTTTTCCATCACTCTTACGGAAAAGTTTTTTTCTTCAGTTTTAAAAACAAGAGAACTTTTTAAACTGGTTTAAAATAAAAGGACTACAGTATTTTCCAGAGAACATGAAATATTTTCATAATAAAGAGTCATTATTGTTTTATCATTTTATCAGTCATTTCTAATGATTTTCATAGCCACTCAGATGGTTACATGGTCTTCTTTCTGAAAGAAATAAATGAGAAACCAAAATGAACCTGAGACCTGCCATACAAGAAATACTAAAGAGTATACTAAAATGAAATTAAAAGACAAAGCAGTGGCAAATCTATATGAGAAAAATAAGTGCCAGTAAAGGTAACGACATAGGTAAAAATAAAAGACCGAATAAATAAAATTTTGTTTATAACTCATTTTTTTCCTATCTGATTCAAAAGACAACTGCACCTAACAACGGCACACCAAAATACATGACACAACAACTGTCAAGATTGAAGGGAGACAGACAGTTCAACAGCAGTTGGGGATTTCATACTCCACTTACAGTAAGAGATAGGACAACTAGACAAAAACATCAGCAAGTAAATCAAAGACTGGAATAGCATTATAAGCCAACTACACCTAACAGAGATCTATAGAACACTCCACCCAACAACAGGACAATGAACATTCTCCTCAATTGTACCTGAAACATTCTCCAGGTGAAACCATATGTTAGGACATAAAATAAGTATCAATAAATTTAAAAGGATTGAAATCATACAAAGTATGTTCTCTGACCACAACAGAATGAAATAAGAAATCAATAACAGAAGAAAATTGGAAAAATTCACAAGTATGTGAAAATCAAACAACACATTCTTGAAAAAAAACAATGTTTCAAGGAAGAAATCATGAGGAAATTAGAAAATGCTTTGAGATGAATGAATACAGCATACCCAAACTTATGGAAGTAGTTAAAGCAGTTGTTAGAGGGAAATTTATAGCTATAAGTGCCTATATTAAGAAAAAAGAAACGTCTCAGATCTATAACCCATCCTTCCACCTTTAGAGGAACAAACTAAATGCAAAGAAAGTTTTCCTTTTGATGAAACTAACAAGTTGATCCTAAAATTCATACGGAATTGCAAGAAACTCAAAATAGCCAAAATAATCTTGCAAAAGAACAAAGTTGGAGGATTTATGCTTCCCAATTTCAAATCTACTATAAAGCTACAGTAATCAAGACTTTGTGGTGCTTGCATAAAGATAGACATAGATCAATCATCTGGAATTGAGAGTCCAAAAATATACCCATACATCTATGGTCAGTTGATTTAGAAAAGGGTGCCAAGACCATTCAATGAGGAAAAGAATAGTCTTTTCAACAAATGGTATATAGAACACAATGAATTCTTACAATTAAACAATAAAAAGACAAATAACCCCATTAAAAATTTAACAAAGGATTTGAATAGATATTGCTCCAAAGAAAATATATAAATGGTCAATAAGCACATGAAAAGATGTGCAACATCATTACTCATTAGAGAAATGCAAATAAAAACCACAAGATATCACTTTTCAACCACTAGGATGACTATAACAAAAGACTGATAATATCAAATATTGATGAGGATGTGGAGTATTAAAACCTTCAGACATTGCTAGTGGGTGTTTAAAGTGATGCAGCCTCTGTGGAATACAGTAAGTCCCCTACATACGAACCTTCAAGTTTCGAACCTTCGAAAATGTGAACATGGGTTCACATGTCCAATCACGTGAGTTAGTTCACGTCTGGAGTACATTGTCACGTGTGTGTACCCTCTACCAGTGGCTGTGTTTTTGTGTACTTTGCCATATAGTACTGTATAGAGTACAGTGGTACAGTATTTTTATTTCAAGCCCAGGATGTCCAGAAGCAAGTGTAAAAGCAGCGGTGATGTAGTTGGTACTACTATACTTTTCAAGGTACTGTACTGTAAGATTAAAAATGTTTTCTTTATTTTTTGCATTTGTTTTTTATGTATCATTTGTGTGAAAAGAACTATAAACCTATTACAGTACAGTACTATATAGCTGATTGTGTTAGTTGGGTACCTAGGCTAACTTTGTTGGACGTACAAACAAATTGGACTTAAGGATGTGTTCTAAGAACCGAACTCGACTGTATGTAGGGGATTTACTGTATAGTTTGGCGCTTCCTCAAAATGTTAAACAAGGATTTAACACGTAACCCAGCAATTTTACTCTTAGATATATGGCTTCAAGAGTGACACCTCTAAGGCTTGTTCTGTACCCTCTCCCAGGGGTCTCTTGTGGGAATGCGCCCCAGTTAGTTGCCTACAATGGTAGCCTGCTTCCTAACACAAGTTTTCTGTTTCACTTCTCTACTCCCCTACTATTTATCCAGAAAAACACATCAAGCTGTATATGGGTGTATTAGTCTGCTAGGGCTGCCATAACAAACTACCACCAACTGGGTGGCTTAAACAACAAAAATGTATTAGCTCACAGTTCTGGAGGTTAGAAGTCTGAGATCAAAGTGTTGGCAGCATTGGTTTTTCTCTGAGGCCTTGTTCCTTGGCTTGCAGATGGCCATCTCTCTGTATGTCTTCATATTATCTTCCCTCTGTGTCCTAATCTTCTCTTCTTAAAAGGACACCAGTCATGTTGTATTAGGGCCCACCTTAATGGCCTCATTTTAACTTAATTACTTCTTTAAAGGTCCTACTCCAAACACAATCACATTCTGAGGTACTGGGAGTTACGAATTTGGGGTGGACGGATTCAACCCATGATAGTAGGTGTCTGTGTACTGTGTCATTTTTTGTCCTTAGAGGCAAAATGCTTTCCAAATAGATTTCCCCACCTTCCTCTTCTCCACAGATTAGTATAATAGGGACTACAGAATAGCATCCTTTCTTGAAGATTCAAGGCTTGGCATTGTAGAGTGGGCCAAGCTTCCTCTCCCAAAAGAACTAAAGGAAAGAGATTGCTAACAAAGGAGAATGAAAATACCACAATAGGAAGAAATCTGTGAGCTTCCTGAGAAACATGACCATGTTCTTGACAAAGAATCCTACCACAGTCCTAACAGAGAAGGGAATTACGTCCTAGTTTTGAGTCTCCATGAGAAACACCAGCTAGCAGCTCTGGTGGTCCTCACCTCATCGTCCCTGGAGATTTGATATGACAGACTCACTTTGTATATGAAGATTGCATTACCCACTCATTCCTTCGTGACTTAAATGAGGACACTGAGGTCCAGTGAATAATGCTGGGCTCTCTTCATTCTTCAGATGGACAGGGAGAACGTGATTGGCTCTGTATGAGGGGAAACTGTGATGATAGCGTGATTTATGACCAGCAGAGCTGATGTGGTTATTATTCATTGTTATGTTATAAACACACAGAGAAATACACATATGCCACATCACGAGCCAGTGTCATCTGAGCTATTTGGTGATATTGTGATCCAGGACTCAAGAAAACATTTCATTGAGGAGATTGATGGAATGCAGTGATCAAAGAGGCAATGAAATTTGCTTATTTCTGCCTAACAGATGACCTGTTAGCTACAGAGACGATCTCCACTCAACTCTGCACCTTTTGTGTTCTGCCACAGCAGTGCCATCTTTCCTTACCACTGGGATTTATGGCTCTTCTGGGCTTCCTTCCTGTACATATTTCATAACTCAGGAAGCATGCTGAGATACAAATAGAGATTTCTTGGTCAGGAAGCCAAGCCAAGTGTGTTTGCTTCCTGCTGCATGGCCACAGGGTCTTTTTTTTTTTTTTTTTAATAGAACTTTCTCTGCTCTCCTGCTCTTTCCAGATCCATGGCAATCTGGGTCCTGTTTTCTCTTCCCCAGATGCACTTTCTTCAGTTGTTGCCTTTTTTCAATCAATTTCCAGATGTTGTTGCATATTCTTTTTATTTTCAGCACAGTTTGTCCTTTCCTGAACTTCTGCATAGTTCCCTTCTATACCACCTTCGCTCCCCTCCAGATGAATTCCAGAAGCCTGCTGCAATTACACCAAATTTACTTGGCTCTTCCATGCACCAGCTGAGGGTGCCCCAGCCCTGAAGGTGAAAGGGATGATGGGTCTGCAGGAGAAGCCCCTTCTGAGTGAGTTCCCAGCTGATAGCCAGCTGCGGTTGAGGTCCGGGCCCACAATTGTGTAAAGGTCTCTACAGAGAGGAAGAAAGTTCACTGGGGCCCTGCTGTCCAAACTGCGGTTTGTTTTAGAACTTCTTTCTTTTTTTAATACTCTCTTTGTGCAAATATCAAACCAGTAAGCCAGAAATGTTTTTTAAATTATCGTTGAACAATATAAAAATTGTAACGAGGTCTCGCCTTTCTGTAATTGTTCTTGCATTTGGCACGATTTGTAAATGACAGCTTCCACATAAATTAATTTTTTAGACAATTGAAACATGCCTTTAAGTCCCAAATCATTGCAAATCTTAACCATTTTTACATAAATCTTTCTAGACTGCATTACATTTTAGAGTGTGCTGATCATAATCTAATGTTTCCCTAATGATTCAAGGTCAAGGTTATGAATATCAGCAGCCATGCCCCAAGGTTTAGGAGCTGTTAGTCTACTTTCCCTTACACCAGGGTTTCTCAAATTGGTGTTGTTGACATTGGACCGGATAATCCTTTGTTGTGGGAATATGGTCCATGCATTGTAGGATGTTTAGTAGCATCTCTGGCCTCTACCCTCTAGATGCCAGTAGCACACCCTTACCCCCAGTGGTGAAAACCAATAATGTCTTAAGGACAAAAAATACACCATTATCAAATATTTTCAACATTGTTCTGGAGGCTCTAGTCAAGTGCAATAGGAAAGGAAAGGAAGGAAAAGGTATGAGGATTGGAAAAGAAGAAAAATGCTCTACTTTTATTTACAGAAAACATGACTATATACATGGAATAATCAAAAACAATCTGCAGGGCTTCCCTGGTGGCGCAGTGGTTGAGAGTCCGCCTGCCGATGCAGGGGACACAGGTTCGTGCCCCAGTCCAGGAAGATCCCACATGTCGCGGAGCAGCTAGGCCCGTGAGCCATGGCCGCTGAGCCTGCATGCCCGGAGCCTGTGCTCCGCAACGGGAGAGGCCACAACAGTGAGAGGCCCATGTACCGCAAAAAAAAAAAAAACAATCTGCAAACTATGAGAATAAGTGAATTTAAAGTGTCACTAAAAACAAAATCGATACACAAAAATTAATTGTATTTTTAGGACGTAACAAACAACCAGTAAGTGAAATTTTTGAAAATACTATATACAATTTTATTCAAAAATCAAATAACTAGAAATGAATCTATCAAAAGATGTGTATGACCATTACACTGAAAACTACAAAATATTAAAGAGAAATTAAAGACCTAAATAAATTGAGAGACACAACATGTCAATAGATTGGAAGAATTCAAGATCATTAAGATATTAATTCTCCCCAAATTTATCTATAGATTCAATGAAATCCAAAACCAAATTCCATCAGGGATCTTTTTTTGTTTTTGAAATTGACAAATGAATCTAAAATTTATATGGAAATTTAAAGAACTTAGTAAAACAATCTTGAAGTAGAGCAAATTTGGAGGAATAATACTACCAGACTGTAAGACCTAGTATAAAGCTACAGTAATTAAGACAGTGTAACATTGGACAATGGAACAAAAAACCAGAATCACATTTAAACCCACCCACATACAATCAAATGATTTACCCAAAAAATGCCACTGAAATTCTGTAGGGAAAAGATGAAAATTTTAGTAAATAATGCTGGAGTAATTAGATATCCATATTAAAAAAAAAAGTAAAGCTTGATGCCTACTTCATTCCATACACCAAAATTAATTTGGTGTTCTTCATGGACAAAAATATAAAAAGTAAAAGCATTAAAAAAACTTTTGAAGAAAATATAGAATATCGTCATGACCTTGGAGTAAGCAAAGATTTCTTAAGCAGGATGCAAAAGGCACTAATTATAAAGGAAAAAAAATTGTTAAATTAGATTTAATTAATCTTAAGCATTTATATTCATCAGAAGACATCAGTAAGAGATGAAAAGACAGATCATAGAGTGGAAGAAGATACCTACAATACAAAAATCCAACAAGGGACTTTTATGCAGAATGTGCTTTTAAAAAGCAATTTAAAATAGAGCAAAAAAAAAAAAAAAAGACCAGATATGTTATAAAAGAAGACACACAAATGGCCAATGAATATATGAAAAGGTGCCCCAATTCATTACTCATCAGCACAAGCAAATTTAAACCACAAAGAGAGACATCACACATCCAGCAAAATGGCAAAATTGAAAAGACGGATAAACCAAGAGTTAACAAGAATGTGGAACAACTGCATTGTTGGTGAAGTATAAATTGGTAAAACCTCCTTGGAAAACTGGCAGTATCTCCTAAAGCAAAATATCTACCCAATGCATGACCCAGCAATTACACTTCCAAGTGTGTACCCAAAAGAAATAAATATATATGTTATTAAAAAGATATGAACAACACTGGTCATAGCAGCTTGATTCATAATAGGTAAAAACTAGAAATAACATAAATGTCCATCAACAAGATAGTGAATAAGTTACATAGCATAGTCATATAATAGAATACTACACAGCAATAAAAAAAAAACTACTGCAGTGATATGCTCAAAAACATTTAACAACTGGCTCCCCAAGGAGAAGAAAAGTCCTGACTGGTAGTTTATTCTAATTTTTGTGGTATAAATACTCCCAACATGGCCAATTTCAAGTTATCAACATGAAGTCACAGAATTCAGAAGGAAAGGCACACACACAATTGCAAGTTGGTATGAGTCAGCTTCAGCCCTCTGCTGCTTTACTGGTACATGTAACAACATTGATGAATCCCTCAGAGGCTATGTTGAGTGAAATAAGCCAGAAACAAAAGACTGCATAATAATTATCTTTCTATTAATCAAAAGAACAAGCAAATTATTTGATGATGATAGAAATCAGAAGAGATCACTATTGGAAATTGACATTGGCATGGAAGGAAAACTTCTTTCTGGGATGCTAGATATATTCTACACCTTGATTTATCTAATGATTAGATAGATGTATAGACATATCTAGGGATGTAAGGAGGTAGGTAAGTAGACGGGTAGATAGATGTAAAAATTCATCAAGCTGTAAACTTAAAATTAGTGTTTTACACACTTTAAATATGTTATATATCCATTTAAAATGCTTTAAAAACAGGATACTGCTGGGTAAACATGGAAAATTGAGCACACACATCTCTTTTTGGTTCATTCTGAAACCTAATTAAAGGAATAGCTTTTAAGGCAACAATCTACAAGCATGGGGAGAATATGAAAAGACACTATAAAATATCTGAAGCTAGAAAGCCACTGGACAAGAGTTAAATAACTGTACCGAGAAGAATAAATCCTAAGCCACCAGTAGAGAAAGCCAATACTAACCTAGTGTACACCACGGAATCTCCAAGAAGTTCATGAATTAGTGCAGAAGCTACTATTGAAAATGGAAACAGGTGAATGGTGCCAAACTAAGGAAGGTTTGTTGACAGATTCCCAGGAGGAAAAACAGGTCAAATATAAAAATTCAGGAATCAGAATGTCCTCCATGTTTTTATAAGCAACACTGGAATCTAGAGGACAATTGAGAAATGTTTTTTAAAATTATTAAGAAAAGGATTTATAACTAGGCATATATATGCAAAGAAACTAACAATAAAGTGTGATGTAGAAGAAAAGAATATTTTAGACATGCAAGATCTCATAAATCTATCTCCCACAGATCCTTTCTCAGGAAGTTATTAGAGGCTATATTCCACCAAACTGAAGAGGTACACAAAGAAAGAGTAAAACATAGGATTCTGAAGACAGGAAATTCAGAGCCAAAAGGAATTCTGAACTGATGGTGCTGGTGATCCTAGAATGACCTCTCTTCAGTAACAGAGGACAACCTGTCCATATTAGAACTCCTAAAAGGATTGAAATTCCTTCAAAAATGTGAAATTGTACCATAAGTACCTGTTATATCTAACATCAGGAGATGCTCAGTTGGCAGTGTTTGGAGCTGGAAATATACCTAGAAAACTAAGCAAATGATCTCCCATCCCAAAGAAAATTAACTCCCAGAAAACATAAAACACAAGTAGTTGTCTGTCATAGGCTATTTCATAGCCTTTGTAAATTCATAAAGACAAAAGCAATAAAGACTGCTCTCAACAAAATAAATATACAACTATTCTGAGAAGGTATGCTGAGGATAGAAAGTATGCATGTATGTTTGACACAGGGAAAAGATAGTCAAAGCTTCATTCTCCCTTAAGAAAGATGAATAGTAATGCCTACAACTGGGGATCAAGAGGTAGCAGTACAGCATGTTATTTAGACACATACAAATTAAACAACAAAAAAAAATAGCTAAAAGAAATTAGTTCCCTTTGGGTAGGAGGAATGTAAACCAGAAGGCAGGATCTGTTGTTGTTTTTCTTTAACCATCTTTGTAGAACTATTTGATTCTTTAAACTACATAAATGTAAAATTTTGAAGGAAATGTTTTTTAAAAATGGTAAAAAGATTTGAAAAAGTAATGTGCAGATACAGAATATGAGGCAGACATAAAAAAATTGGAAATCTTAGAAATTAAATATAAATTATTTAAATAAAAAACTCTATAAGTGCCCCCACATATACAGACAACTAATTTTCAACAAAGGTACAAAGGCTATTGACCGGAGAAAAGATAGTCTTCTTGACAACAGATGCAAAAAAAAAAAGAACTTTGATCTATACCTGTACCACATGCAAAAATTAAGTCAAAATGGATCATAGCCCCAAAGATAAAAACTTAAAACTATAAAACTTCTTGAAGAAATCATAGGAGAAATTCCATGCTCTTGGGTTAGGTAAAGTGTTTTTTTAATATGTGACCCCAAAAACATGATCCATAAATAAATAAATTGATAAGTTGGATTTCATCACAATTTAAAAGTTCTGCTCTTTGGAAAACACTCTTAGCAGAATGAAAAAATAAGCCAGAGACTGGGATAAAGTATTTACAAAATATATAACTAAGAATAGACTTGAATACAGAATAAATAAGGAACTCTCAAAACTGAATAATAGAAAAACAAACACAACAAAAACAACAGCAAAAATGAACAAAATGTTTGAATAGACACTTAATCAAAGAAGATATGCAGATGGCAAATAAACACCTTCAGAGGTGCTCGACATCATTAGTCATTTGGAAAATGTAAATTAAAACTACAATAATATACATCTATTATAATATATGCATCTATTATAAAGGCTAAAATTTATTATTATTATTTTTTAAAATTTATTTATTTATTTATGGCTGTGTTGGGTCTTTGTTTTTGTGTGAGGGCTTTCTCTAGTTGTGGCAAGCGGGGGCCACTCTTCATCGCGGTGCGCAGGCCTCTCACTATCGCGGCCTCTCTTGTTCTCTGCGGAGCACAGGCTCTAGACACGCAGGCTCAGTAATTGTGGCTCACGGGCCCAGTTGCTCCGCGGCATGTGGGATCTTCCCAGACCAGGGCTCGAACCTGTGTCCCCTGCATTGGCAGGCAGACTCTCAACCACTGCGCCACCAGGGAAGGGCTAAAATTTAAAAGGCTGATCATGCCAAATGTTGGTGAAGATGTGGAAAAAGGGGAAATCTCATAAACTGCTAGAGGGAATCTGAAATAGTACAACCACTTTCAAAACAGTTTGGCAGTTTTCTTAAATAATTAAACACACATCTATCTATCACTCAATCACCATATTCCACTCCTATCTATTGACTCAACAGAAATGTAAGCATATGCCCATACAAAAATTTGTACAGGAATGTCCATAGCAACTTTATTTTTAATAACCAAAAATGGGAAACAACCCCAAATGTCCATCTACAGGTGAATATATAACTGTGGTGTATCAATACAATGAAATGTTCTTTAGTTATGAAAAGGAATGAACTATTGATACACACTACAACATGGATGAACTTAAGAATAATTATGCTGAGAGAAAGAAACTAGACAAAAGAAAAAAAGAGTATACATCATAATGCATTATTTCATTTATATAAATTTCTATAAAATTAACACTAATTTTAATTTGGTCAGTTAATTATTTATTAATCTGGTCAATCTACAACAAAGGAGGCAAGGATATACAATGGAGAAAAGACAGTCTCTTCAAAAAATGATACTGGGAAAACTAGACAGCTACATGTAAAAGAACAAAATTAGAACATTCTCTAACACTGTATACAAAAATAAACTCAAAATGGATTAAAGACCTAAATGTAAGACTATACTATAAAATTCCTAAAGGAAAACATAGGCAGAACACTCTTTGACATAAATTGCAGCAAGAATTTTTGGATCCATTTCCTAAAGTAAAGGAAATAAAAGCAAAAATAAGCAAATGGGACTTAACTAAACTTAAAGGCTTTTGCACAGCAAAGGAAACCACTGACAGAATGAAAACAACCTACTTAATGCAAGAAAATATTTGCAAATGATATGACTGATAAGGGATTAATATTCAACATATATAAACAACTCACACAAATCACCATCAAAAAAACAAACAACTCGATTTAAAAATGGGCAGAGCTGAATAGACATTTTTCCAAAGAGGAAATGCAGATGGCCAACAGACACATGAAAAGATGAGCAACATTGTTAATCACTAGGGAAATGCAAATCAAAATCATAATGAAATATCACCTCACACCTGTCAGAATAGCTATCATCAAAAAGAACACAAATAACAAATGTTGGGAGAAAAAGGAACTCTCCTCACTGTTGATGGGAATGTGAATTGGTGCAGCCACTGTGGAAAAAGGTATGGAGGTGTCTCGAAAAACTAAAAATAGAACTACCATATGACTCAGCAATTCCACTTCTGGGTATGTATCTGGAAAAACCAAAAACACTAATTTGAAAAAGATACATGCACCCCAATGTTCATAGCAGCATTATTTACAATTGCCAAGATATGGAATCAACTTAAGTGTCCACCAACAGATGAATGGATAAACAACATGTGGTATATATATATACGAATACTACTCAGCCATAAAAAAATAAAAAATTTTGCCATTAGCAGCAATATGGGTGGACTTGGAGGGCATTATGTTAAGTGAAATAAGTCAGATAGAGAGAGACAAATACTGTATGATATCACTTATATGTGGAATCTAAAAAAATACAACAAACTAGTGAATATAACAAAAAAGAAGCAGACTCAGATATAGAGAACAAACTAGTGGCTACCAGTGGGGTGGGGGGGAAGGGCAATATGGGGTGGGGGAGGGGGAGGTGCAAACTGCTGGGTGTAAGATAGGCTCAAGGATGTATTGTAGAACATGGGGAATAGAACCAATATTTTGTAATAACTTTAAATGAAGTGTAACCTTTAAAAAATAAAAAGTAAATTTTTAAAACCTAAAGCAAGGTCACAGGAGGTGGTTGCAAGGTCACAGGAGGTGAAGGAAGGCGATAGGGAAGGATTCTGACATGGCACAAGGAAGTTTTGGAATTCAAAAATAATGGATGTGTTCATTATTTTGATTGTGGTGATGGTTTCATAGGTGTATACATATGCAAAAATATTAAATTACCCATTTTAAATATGTGCAATTTACTATATGTCAATTATACCTCAACAAAGCTATTTTTAAAAGTGCCAAGGTCATGGAAGATAACAAAAGACTGAAGAACTATCACCATTTGGAAGAGAATAAGGAGACATGACAACTAAGTGCAATGTGACATACTGAGCTGGATCCTGAAACACAACACAAAAAAGGACACCAGTGGAAAAGTAAAGTCTAAATTTAATTAATACTGTTGTACCAATGTTAATGTCCTAGTTTTGATAATTGTACAATGATTATGTAAGATGTTAACATTAAGGGAAACTGGGTGAAAATGTATGGGAACTCTATTTTTACAATACTTCTTTAAGCCTAAAATCATTTCAAAATAAGAATTTTTCAAAAAAATCTATAGATAATTCTCAATAGGACAAGGTTAAAGAACTATTGAAATGGAAAATGTGGCTGAAGAGTTCTAGCACACAGCAACAAAATAAAATAAAAGGTTTTTTTAATGAAAAAAATTTGAATGACAAGAATAGATTTAAAAGTACCAACATTTGTTTAGTAGTACTTTCAAAAGGAGAGACTAGAGATTGTAGGACAGGCAACAAATAAAGTAATAATGGCAAAAAATTTTCTCAGAACTTAACATCATGAGTCCTCAAATAGAAAAAAACAACAGATTGCCAAGCAGAAACAAGTGTTTTAAAATCTATACTTTGAGTACTGGCACTGAAATTCTAGAATATCAAGGATAAACAGAAAATCCTAAAAGCTACCAGAAACACAGATAATCTAAAATGGAAGGAAAATCAGATTTATACCCAACATCTCAAAAGTAACATAGGAGACTATTTTTTTTAATGGAGTGGTATCTTTAAATATCTGAAGAGAGATAACTTTGAACATAAAATTCTATATCCAGAAAAACTATCATTCAACAGTAAGAAAAAAATAAAAATATGATCACATATAAAAAGATCCTAATGTATACCAGCTGTAATGTAACACAAGTACATGTCAATGATTTTCCCTGGAGTCATTAAGTGCACAGCCTGGTCAGTGTATGTGGTAACCCTGATCCAAGATCCTTGTTGAAAGAACTCTAAATTCAAGGGTAACCACTAGAAGACCAATATAATAAAATTATGGAACAAAGAAAACTTAATTGCTTCAAAAGAAGGAAAGAACAATACAATTTTTAAATGTGGTTAATAGAAAACAAAAATATCATGGAAGGGTTAAGAGAATTACCCTCCCACTGAATATAACAAGAAAACTGGACAAAATATATGAAACAACTCTTTTCAGACATTGGGAAACAGGCAGCATTTGCCTATGATCCTTGGGAAGAGGGAAGCAAATAAGATAAGCCATATGATTTTCTTGGCTTTCTGCCACGTGGCAGTTTCTAGGCAGCTCAACTATACACACCCCAGTATCTTCAGTATATTAACAGAGTTAAGAGGACAGAGATTATAGTTCAGGGAGGTCAAGGTGACTAGAACTTACAGAGCAGAGTACCAGAGACAAGGAAACTGTAGAGACAGTTCTAAAGATCTGCAAATAGTCCTCTGGAGCAGCAGTCCCCAACCTTTTTGGCACCAGGGACCGGGTATCATGGAAGACAAGTTTTCTACAGACTGGTGGGGAGGGGGAATTGTTCAGGTGGTAATGCAAGCGATGGGGAGTAGCAGATGCACCTTTGCTGGCTCACCCGCCACTCACCTCCTGCCGTGCGGCCTGGATCCTAACAGGCCCAGGGGTGAGGAACCCCTGCTCTGGAGCATTTGGCAGAATACCAATCTCCACGTCCAAGGGAAAAAACTCTTGAGGCTGCAAGTAGAAAATCAGTGGGCTGAAGCATTCCCGGAATGGGGCTAGTTCAACAGTCAGAGCAGAGAAACTTCGTGATATGAAGAGCATTTAGTAGGGACCTCAGAAAGATCAGACTTTATACTGGGGCTAAACTAGCACTAGAGTAAAGATTCTTCTAAACCGACCTTAGCAAATCTAAAAGAACCAAAAAGAGCAAACAGTACTGCATAACTTCACTGCTTGCTGGAACAAAGTACAATGCTTGTTAAAGGAAGACAGCAAAATCAGGAGTTCAACAATGTAAATTTTAGTGTGTGGAATCCAATAAGAAAATAGTCAGGCCCACAAAGAAGCATGAAAATGTCATTACATAGTCAGGAGAAAAATCCATAGATTAAAAATAGAAAAAGAACTGATGAATATGACACAATTATCAGACACTGAGTTATCTATTTTATTTTATTTAATTAATTAATTAATTAATTAAATTTTTTTGGCTGTGCTGTGCAGCTTGTGGGACCTTAGTTCCCAAACCAGGGATTGAAGAACCCATGTCCCCTGCAGTGGAACTGCAGAGTCCTAACCACTGGACTGCCAGGGAATTCCCAGACATTGACTTTAAAACACCAATTATTAATATTACAAACATACTCAAAGATTTAAAGGAAAAATAAATATAATGAGAAGAATGAAAGATATAAAAATAACCCAAATGGAACCGTTGGAGATGGAAAATAAAACACAAAGGCAAAAAGATTAGTGAACAAAAAAAGAGAAACTACCCAAAATAATGCACAAAAAGAAAAAAAATTTTAATGAACAGAGCCTCAGTGACTAGTAGGACAATATCAAGCAGACCAATACACACATAACTATAGTCTTAGTAGGAGGGGCTGTGAAGCAATGCAAAGGCAGAGAAAATATTTGAAGAGCTATTAGATGAATATTTTTCAAATTTGATAAAAATTATAAACACAAAAATCCAAGAAGCTCAACAAACATCAAACAAAATAAACATGAAGACAACCACACCAAACAACATCATGTTAGTATTATTGAAAAACAGTGATAAAGAGAAAATCTGAAATGAAACAAGATAAAAGGACATATTACATACAAAGTTACAAAGATAAGAATTTTAACAAACTTCTTGCCGAAACTTCAAAGTTAGACAACAGTGAAGTGACATATTTAAAGTATATATGTAAAACACAAAAATGTCAATCTAGAATTCTATACCTAGCAAAAATACATTTCAAAAATGAAGGCAAAATAGACTTTTCAGACAAATAGGAGCTTAGAAAATACATCACCAGCACACCTGCACTGGAAGGAAATCTGTTCCTCAAACGGGAAGAAAATGATACCTAATAAAAATCTGTAACTAAACAAAGGAGTAATCAGCATCAGAAATTGTAAATGTGGGGGTAAAAATGAAAGACAACTTTCTTGATTTTTTCATTTCTTTCAAAGATCATTGACTGCTTACGTACAGTAACAATGATACAGGAACTATTATCTCCATTTTATAGATAAGGAAACTGAAGCACACAGTGGTTATTTTCCTAAGGTCATACAAGGTGGTAGAGCTTGCATTTGAATGCAGACCATCTGCACATTTGGCCTCTACATTAAACAGTAAATAAAATATCGAATATATATATATATATATGTATACAATGAAATATAGACTAACTACATGAAATAAACATGATCTTCATGTATTAATATGGATGAATATCAAATTCATATTGTTGAGTAAAATTAGCAAGTTATAGAAGTCATCATACAGTATGATACAATTTATGATAAAAACACATGCAAACTCACAAAAACAATATTGTGAATTTCACAAGGGCATACACATTTATAAAAAATGTTTTTAAAAATCTGAAAAAGATCCATTCCAAATTGAAAGTGCTGACCAAAGGGGATCTTAGTTTTATCTATAATGTCTTAAATTTTTAAAAAGGAGAATGTACTCATGTAATACTTATGTAATCAAAATATTTTTAAAATGTAAGTAGGGCACACACATAGAAGGAAAATGTTATATATCAATAGAGAGAACAGAACAGAAGAAAAAGATTAGTATCCATAACAAAGTATTAGCTTGGTAATAGCCGCACAAAGGGGATGGTCTATTGTAAGTACACATAATCATGTGCAGATAATGAAAATATTTTGTATGTGTCCCTTAGGAGGAGCATCATAGAAGAGACTACCATTCTTACAAATAAACTTGAAACGTAGAACAGATAACAGTAACTAGCATTTATATATCATTCTACAGATTAGTATGAGTTTGTGAATATATGTAAAACTCCCTGAGGCTGGAGATACAGGTCATTAGCAAGTCTACTTTTTATTGATAACAGAATGTGTTAGAGGATAATATTTTTCTATATTAACATACACTGTTTTTCTCCCTCAGAATTCTCTTTTACCCTATAACCCTCTGCCATTCAGGCAATAAGACTTTACCATAAGACATTAAGAAAACATCGCATACCATTTGCATTAAGAAAACCAACAGGGCTTCCCTGGTGGCACAGTGGTTGAGAGTCCGCCTGCCGATGCTGGGCACACGGGTTCGTGCCCCGGTCCGAGGAGATCCCACATGCCGCGGAGCAGCTGGGCCCGTGAGCCATGGCCGTTGAGCCTGCGCGTCTGTAGCCTGTGCTCCGCAACGGAAGAGGCCACAACAGCGGGAGGCCCGCGCACCGCAAAAAAAAAAAAAAAAAAAGAAAACAAACAAAAATGTCAAGTTTCTAGAATTCTAAGTGAAAGCTTTTAAGAACTAAAGGCCTAAATTTTACATCATGAACAACAGATTCAGAAGAATGCATAATCAGTCAGAATTCATTTTTTTGCCCCAAGAAAGATAAAAGGTTTGAGGGATGAGGTAGAAAAGAGTTGAAGTGACAGAGATTAGACTTCGGTTGTTTCTCTGATAGAGAGGCCTATTCCTCACCCTCCACCTCTACCAACCCTGGGCTGAGTCTTGGGGGAGGAAGAGAAAATAACAGAAGCCTCAGATAGGTTAGGGGGTGAAATATCAGAGGAAACTGTGCCTCAGTCCTTGTGTGGAGCCCAGAGAAGCAACATGTCTTTCAGAGTTGCCTCAACATAGCACAGAGTAACTAAGGCTGGCAAAGCAGGGGAAAATCACAGTAGTTGCTGAGAGACAGGAGAGCTGGACTCCAGAGATAATTGGGTCAATATGAGAAAAACATGACCATGATTACAATGCATTGATGATCAAAGAGCAGATGGGAACAAGGATGTATCAAAGAATCTTACTAAGATGCCACTCTCTTGACTGTAATTTATATAATATATCATTTAGCTCTTGCTGGAAAAATGCTGCATAACAAACTATCCCAAAACTCAGTGGTTTAAAATAATAACCATTGAGTTAGCTTATGTGTTTGCAGGTCAGCTGGGAGTTTGCTGATCTAGGCTGGTGCGACTAGGGGTAAATTCTGCTTAATATGTCTCTCACACTTTTCCTGGGGCTGGTGGGCTAGTTCAGGCTTTTCCTTCTCATGGTGACAGTGAAGACTCAAGAGTGAGTAAACACAACTCTACATACAAGTTTCAAGCCTTTGATCACATCACGCTTGCTAATATCCCACTGACTAAAGTGAGTCCCACAGTCAAGGGCAACACAAAGTTACATGACAAGGGAAAGGTGAAGAATGAGGGCCACCAATTCTGTCTCTATCACGTTCAATCTTAGATGAAACCCCTGGAAGAGGGGAAAGAAAAACAATGATTTGATTGCAAGAAGATAAAAATTAGTAATTAAAAATAATATCACATTGCTTGCACATCTAGGATTTTGAATTGAAATTCGTACCTGTGATAGTTAGAAATATTACAATTGGGAGATATACAAAATGCAAAGGAAATCCATCAACTCATTCTGACATCAGAATCACATCACTCATAAGGTGTATGTGATCTGTGCTATAAAAGATGAGGTTAAGTGAAAGCCCAAATTTACAAAAATTAGTTTTTGAAATGGCAGAGATTTCTGTAGCTGCATTGACTGAGTAGAGGGGAACGATTCTCTTCAAGAGACCAGAAACTTGTAAACAATAGGAGTCCACAGCAGTTTTTGTTATCTTTCTGTTTTTTCATTGCTCAGAAGGAAACGATGAGAGGAACACTGCTTGCATGAGATACTTACTGTAGGTCAGGAACTGTGCAAAAGGAAGGCTATGTGTGGAGGTCTGGAATAGATAATTTGTTCCCAAATAAAAAGCAGAGAGAAGACATAGTGGAAGCAAAGAGAAACCAGTAAAGCTGGAAAAAGAGAAAAGTCACAGGGGGACACAGTTAACCCTAATTTCTGTGGCTTTTCTGATGAAGATGTGGTGCTAATAGTTTCAGAGTTAATCAGAGAGCCATGTATCTTAAACCTCAGCTCTAAGCCAGATGAAAACAGACATCCCACTTAAGTGGTGTTTTAGTGGCACAAAGGCTGAAAGGAAAAAAAAAAAAAAGATTTGCATAGTAATGACTCTATCTTTGCCCTAAAGCTCCACAGTACTTTCAGAGCCCCTAACAACCACCAAATCAGGAATTCAAACCACACCCTGGGAAGGCTGGGCTTCCTTTTGTTAAAAAGAAAAACCGAGGATCTCTGAGGTCAGTTACCCAGGCAGTGAAAATCAAAAGTCCTGCCTCCCTTCTAACCACTGGAATATTTGCCATGTGGACCCACACTCACCTATGACACTGCCGCAAGTACCGTGACTAAGATCCATGTCTTTTCCTGGGTACTATTTCTACAGAAAGCTTCTGATGTCTCTTCCCTGACATTTTACAAAATAGAGAAAAAGGAGAGGAAAAGTATGCCCTAGAAAAAGCCAAGTGTGAAGAAAAATTGGACTGTTGGCATCCCATTTAGAAGGTTCTACTTATATCCTCAACCCACGTAAGGTTTATTGTTGAACCAACACCATAAAGAGAAGACAGCTTCAGCTTCTATAAACGACGACACCATAAGCAAAAGCACTGATTTAATGGATAAATATAATAGCTATAATTATTAAACTCCTACTATGGGCCAAGCACCATACTAAGATCTTTACATGTAAAACTCATAAGGTCCTGACAATTATTTTATAAAGTTGATACTTTTATTATCGCCATTTTACACATGGGAAAGCTGAGGAACAAACTGGTTATATAAATTCCCCAAGGTCAACATGATAAGAAAGCAGAAAGCCAAGATTCAATCTTAGTAGTCTGATTCCAGGGCCCATAAGCTTAAGCACTATGTATACTGACTCTTAGAGAAGAAATTAGAAATAACACCCCTCTTACAATAAATTTTCCCATATATATAGAATTGATAAACAACAAGGTCTTACTGTATAGCACAGGGAAGTATATTTAATATCCTGTGATAAACCATAATGGAAAAGAATGTGAAAAAGAATGTATATGTATATACATATATATGTATAACTGAATCACTTTGCTGTACAGCAGAAATTAACACAACATTGTAAATCAACTGTACTTCAATAAAATAAATTAAAAATAAACTTTTCCAGAGAATAAAGAACATTTTTCAACTCATCAGAATAACCTTTACTCAAAACCTGACAAAGATATAACAAAAAAAGAATTAGAAGCCAATCTCTCTTGGGAAGATAGAAGCAAAACACAGTATAAAATATTAGCTAATTGACTTCAGAGAATTCTTACAAATAGATAAGAAAAAGGCCATCTGATAGAAAAATGAGATTTCACAAAAGATATCCAAATGGTAAATAAACATATTTTTAAGTGTTCAATGTCATTAGTCATCAGGGAAAGGCAAATTAAAGCCAAAACATATCCACCTGAATTACTAAGATTAAAAAGACTGACAATATCAGGAGTTGGTGAGGATGCAAAATAAGAACTCTCATGCACCACTGATGGGGACACAAATTAGTACAATCACTCTGAAGAAGAGTCTAGAAGCATCTGCCAAAAGTGAATGTACACATACTCTGTGGCCCAGAAATTCCACTCTTAGGTTTATACTCAATAGAAATTCCTATATGCACAGCAAAAAGACGCAAATAAAAATATCATAATACCTTTTTCATGAGTCAAAAACTGGAAACAAACTACATATCTATTGACAGGGGAATGGATAAATAAACTGTGTTATATTTATGCCAAGGAGTGCTAAGCAGCAGTGAAAATGAACAACTGCTGTTCACAATAGCTTGAAGGAATCTCACAAATTATAATGTTGACCAAAAGAAGTCAGACACAAAAGTGCACCTGTGATTCCATTCAGGTATTGTTTTAAAATAGGCAAAACAAACAAAAAAACAAAAACAAAAAAAAAACAAAAACAAAAACAAAAAAATAGGCAAAACAGGGACTTCCCTGGTGGTGCAGTGGTTAAGAATCCGCCTGCCAAAGCAGGGGACACGGGCTCGAGTCCTGGTCTGGGAAGATCCCACATGCTGCAGAGCAACTAAGTCCGCGCACCACAACTACTGAGCCCGCGCACCTAGAGCCTGTGCTCCGCAACAAGAGAAGCCACCGCAATAAGCCTGTGCACCGCAACGAAGAGTAGCCCCCGCTCGCCACAACTAGAGAAAGCCAGCACACAGCAACAAAGACCCAATGCAGCCAAAAATAAAATAAATAAATAAATTTATTTTTGAAAAATAGGCAAAACAAATCTATGGTGTTAGAAGTCAGAACAGTGCTTATCTCTGCCAAGAGGTTGTAGTGATTCAGTAAGAGAAGAAGGAGGGGTGCTAGGGATGCTGCATTTCTTGCCTGGTCATTGGGTACGTGAGAGTGTTCATTCGCTGTTTCAAGTGTAGTTTGAGAAGTAGCATCTTGGTGAGAAAGATGGGATAATCAAATTCATGCTATACATTCAGCGTAAGTGGTTCAACCAGATGAGAGAGACATTATGCAGATTCAACTTCAAAATCCACTAAACATTCATTGCTTCATTTATTGCTAAGTCCTGAGAGTAAAAAGATGAAAAGAGAAACTTCCTATCAGCAAATTGTTCACAATCTAACTGAAAGAGAGGTATAAAAATAATCTATTTCAAAACAACTTATGCTATCATGGAATTGTACAAATTGTTTTGAGAGTTTCGAGAAGCCAGGGAAGATGCCCAGAAGGTGGCAACACTGAAAACTTATAAGGGCTTTGCAGGTAAAAATGCTGGATTGGGGGTGGGGGTAGTAGAAGGAGAGCGGTCAGGGAGAGGTATCTGGCTCGAATTGACAGCATTTGCAAAAGAGAATACAGAGAGACAAATACAGTTCAAATATGTGAAATCACTGGAACATTAGATCGTGAGGCATGGCTGGAGTTTAAAATGCCAGACAGAGAAAAGTGGGAGGTGAGCCTGAGCAGGTAAGTCTTTTATTCCTTCTTGGATGTTTATCCTGCAGGACATGGGACCTACTGAAGAATTTTTATTTAATCCAATGTGAAAGGTAGGTGGGAGGGAGATATGACCAGAGACTGGAAGATTAGAAAGGAGGTTTTGCAAACATTCAGACATATGTGTCAGGTTTTACCACAGTAATAAACGATCCAAAATCTCAGTGGTTTACAAAAACAAATATTCATTTCCTCCAAAACTTTGGTGTCTTATAACCACAAACATTTATTTTTTACTCATTGGGTCTGTGGGTCAACTGTGGGTTGATTTGAACTCAGCTGGGCTTGGTTGCAGGCTCCGGGTGGATTCACATGTGCTCCATGGGTCTTTCACTTCAGGACCCAGGATGAAGGAGCAGCAGCTTCTCTACACCATGTCCTCCTATGGACGGATGGCAGGAGTACAGACTGGTGGGCAGAAGCATGCAACGTCTCCTGAAGCCTCTGCTCAGAGCTAGCACACTCTCCCTTCTGCCCACATTACACTAGCCAAAGTTGCACAGCCAAGCTCAGTGTCTATAGGGCACAGGATTTCTCCACCCATAGGGTGAGGAAGGGGAGAGTAAATATTCGCCAAACGTATTAACTCAATCTACCATACCAGGCTAAAGATTATGAACACCCAAACTAAGGTAAACAGAGTAATAACGGACAAGAGGGGATCAGGAAAGCTAGGACCATAGCCAGAGTCTGATGTCACTGCTAGTTGGGCTGGGTGGAGATGGACTGCCACGTGGGGACACTAGCAAACTAAGCCAGAAGCTTTAACTCAGGGAAGGGCCAGATAGAGCTGGGTAGTCAATCGAGAACTATTCACTGATTTGAAAACATTTGGCCAAGATTAGAAACTCAAGGACACATCTCTCAAAGGGAATTAATGAAAGGGAAGAATTGAAATGAGGGGGAGGGTACACGGTCAGTGACAGTATGGAGCTGAGCTCAGGTCTGTGGCAGTGAGCTTCCTGGGAGCTCTCAAAAGACAGCCCCAGAACAGAGAGGAAGGATAGAACTGAAGCAGGAGGAAAGGGACAGGAGAGACTTTAGGATCCCTCCCGGTTTTCTAGTCTAAGAAAATGGGTAGTTACTGGTGTCACCTGCTGGATTCCGGAACACAAAAGGAGAGAGGGTTTCAGAGAGAAGATGGTAAGTTCAATTTGGTTTGGTTTTTAGACTGGGGCCATCTAGGTGGACATGCCTAGTAGAGAACTGAATATCTGGCTCTTGAGGCACCTCCCTTTTACATTGTTTTCACATCCCCAAATGCCCCATCTCTCCTCTCTTACCTAGCCTAAGTCTTAAATTTTCATGATCATTTACATTTCCATGTTGTCTTTTTTCTCTGAGCTGCTTGCATTTAGAATCAGCGTGCCTCTGGGAGTTTGGGATTGACATGTACACACTGCTATGTTTAAAATAGATAACCAGGGAATTCTCTGGCGGTCCAGTGGTTAGAACTCTGGGCTCTCACTGCCAAGAGACCGGGTTCAGACCTTGGTTGGGAAACTAAGATTCCACAAGCTGCGAGGCGCGTCCAAAAAAAAAAAAAAAAAAAGCCAGAAGTTAGGGGCCGCCACCTCGTCGCTGCAGCAATATTCTATAAAGCTCCCAAATAAGGACTAGTTAACACTATCTGAACAATTCGAGATGTCCTCAGCTCCTCACAGCTCCCATTCACATGAGCAATTTCTCTAAACTGGAAACTATGCTTCATGACTATCTTTGCACTTAGAGACTTAATAGGTGTCCAACGAAGTACCTATAAATATTTACTTAAAAAATAATAATATAAAATAGATAACCAACAAGGACCTACCATATAGCACAGGGAACTCTGCTAAATATTCTGCAATAACCTAAATGGGAAAAGAATTTGAAAAAGAATAGATACATGCATATGCATAACTGAATCACTTTGCTATACACCTGAAACTAACACAACATTGTTAATCAACTCTGCTCCAATATAAAATAAAACATTTTTTTAAAAAAAAGAATCAGTGTGCCTCATTTAACACCGATCATTTGTGTTATACCCCCCGCAAACACACTGATCTTGCGCCATACACTAAACTGTAAACTGCATGAGAATAAGAACCTTACATGTCTTTAATGTCTCCTATGGAACTTAGCATAGTTATAGGCAAAAACCTAAATTTTAAAAAACTTAAATGATTTTTTAAAAAAGTAAAAATGCATTGGATGATTAACCACCTCAGTGAAGAACAATAATTAACAGCTATTGTCTTAACTCTTTTAAAAGGTATCTCTATTTATTTGGAGAGTGCCTCATTAATTTGCTTTCAAATAGCACTTTTTTTTTTTTTTTTTTTTTTTTTGCGGTACGCGGGCCTCTCACTGCTGTGGCCTCTCCCGTTGCGGAGCAACAGGCGCCGGACGCGCAGGCCCAGTGGCCATGGCTCACGGGCGCAGCTTCGCCGCGGCATGCGGGATCCTCCCAGACCGGGGCACGAACCCGCGTCCCCTGCATCGGCAGGCAGACTCTCAACCACTGCGCCACCAGGGAAGCCCCAAAATAGCACATTTTTAAACTGTTTCAACATTTAAGGTAATTCTTATTCTTTTTAACATCTTTATTGGAGTATAATTGTTTTACCATGTTATGTTAGTTTCTGCTGTATAACAAAGTGAATCAGTTATATGCATACATATATCCCCATATCCCCTCCTTCTTGCGTCTCCCTGCCACCCTCCCTATCCCACCCCACCAGGTGGTCACAAAGCACCGAGCTGATCTCCCTGTGCTATGTGGCTGCTTCCCACCAGCCATCCATTTTACATTTGGTAGTGTATATATGTCCATGACACTCTCTCACTTCGTCCCAGCTTATCCTTCCCCCTCCCCGTGTCCTCAAGTCCATTGTCTGCATCTTTATTCTTGTCTTGCCCCTAGGTTCACCAGAACCTTTTTTTTTTTTTTTTTAGATTTCATATATATGTGTTAGCATAATGGTATTTGTTTTTCTCTTTCTGACTTACTTCACTCTGTATCACAGACTCTAGGTCCATCCACCTCACTACAGATAACTCAATTTCATTTCTTTTTATGGCAGAGTAATATTCCATTGTATATATGTGCCACATCTTCTTTATCCATTTATCTGTCGATGGACGTTTAGGTTGGTTCCATGTCCTAGCTATTGTAAATAGTGCTGCAATGAACATTGTGGTACCTGACTCTTTTTGAGATAATTCTTATTTTTTAAGCACTTATCTCCTGGGGTACATCACCATGACTATATATTTGTTCAATAAACATTGTTAAAACCTTAAGCTAGATGTCAAGTGGCAGTGGTTTAAAAATTATGCCATAATAATCAAGAGTGTAAGGAGTTCACAGTTTAGATGGTCAATTATTTCATGGTTTCTTTCCAAGAAGATACCAATCAAAAAAAAAAGAAGAATACATGTTACAAATGTAAAAAAAAACAGCAGAAACCCTATTTTCCAATGACATGATTATGATTCTTTACATAAAGTCACTGTTCAGTTTATAAGATGACAAGCAAAAGGGCAGTGTGATAAGCTCAGACTAACACCATTTTTTGAATTGGAGGCAAGAATGGAAAACAGGTCTCTGACTTCCCGAGCAGGGCTCTAAGACCAACTAAGTAAAAACTCCGAACTAACTGCTGGATCCCAGTAGGGCAAGAATAAAAGATAGAGTTGGGGCAGCTAAAATTAAAGGGAATGTTTTTAAATCTTTTAGCTCCTTTTTTAAAGGTAGGCTGTGTAAAACTTCATTTTGTGAGGTATTCAATGGGGACCTGGAAAACTGCTCTTAGCATTTTAACATAAATTAAAAATCATTTAAGCAGACCTCTATTCAGCTCTTGCCAACTACACAGTTATTTTTCTGGTCAAGGAGGCTTTGCCGTTGTAAATGAAGGGGAAATGAAGGCATTAGAGCTTGGGTATATCAGTTAAAAAAAAAAAAAAGTGAATGTGGATGCTGGATTAACTTTGCCTGTAGTCGCGATTCCATTTATCTGGGCAAGGAATTCGCCCCACCCTGACCCCACACACACTACTCTTGAAAACATTTTCTGAAAACTTAGGTGGCTGTGTAGAATCTGGAATTGCTGCAGGTGTTTCTTAAAAGCTCGTTAGCCCTCTGGAGAGCTATGAAAATAAAACAGCTCCGGACCTAATGAGCTCAGTAAGCAAGGCGGTCAGTTGGAAGAGCTAAGTTGGGAGGGAGCTGTTTCCACTGCACCTGTATTAAGAGATGGGTGACCTCCAAGGAGCCTGGAAGCTTAGTTCCATTTTGGATAAGCAACCTCAAGAGTGGGGGAAATGGGCAATGGGGAAATGAAGGATAAAACATTACTTGCTAATTCTAAACGTATGTAGGCTGCACATTGGTGAACTGAGGTTGGCAGAGGGTAAAACAAAATCTCCCTGAACTGCTTTCCTCAGTGACAGCTCGACCTGTTGATTTTTCCACTGGCACCCATTTTCCTAGTTCGGGAACAACAGAGACCAGTCATTGCTCATGTCTGAATATAACATTTGACATCCATGTTTTCACAGAGAGAAGATCATCTTCTGTGAACCTGCAAAACATCCGTCTCACTCAGGCAGAGACTGGAGAAATTTATATACCCACAGTCTGGTGGATTCAAAGTCACCACAGACTGTACCTCTCCCTTTCCTTCTTGGCTTCCTACATTTCCCAAGCACAACCAGTAGCTGAATAGAATATGGCATAATAAGTTTATTCTCCACCCATTTTCCCTTCTTAATAGAATATGGCAGAAGAAAAACCCTGTGACTGTCAAGTCAACAGCTAACTCAGTTGAAGATGGCCCCAAAATGGAGTCAAAATCAATCCGGAGTCTCTTCCATCAGAAGGAGGAAGGGGAGCTGGGGAGGGATGTCGCCAGTTAATTGTCATGGAACTTGAGAATAACACACACCAGGAAGTTGCACGTACTGCAGGAACTGAGAAGACAGAGTACATCCTATCATAACTAATATATCCAAAAAGCTTCTTTTTCACCATGTTTAAGCTAGGACTGGCTAGAAAGTAAAGCAAATTTGTGACTATTTTATTAACTCTTTCTTATGGTTCAACTACTTCTTACAGCAAAGTCTTATTCATGAAAAATAAGCTTGAAGGAAATAAGTTCATTTACTTATCCCCACACTTCTATTGATCTTGCCCCAGTAAGTTGTGAAGAATGCAACTCACTAATTGTAGCCCCATTTAAAATATTATAAACTTTGTCCTCTTTGAAGGTACAGCGCTGAGATACTCTTCAACTTGAGCAGTCTACAAACTCCTTAAAGTGTACCATCCATATTCATCTTGATATTTAGCACAATATCTACTAGAGTGTTACTGGATGTATTTCAATTGGTCAACAAATATTTATTGGGCATACAAGTCTAAAATATGTTATCAGTGGGAATTCCCTGGCGGTCCAGTGGTTAGGACTCCGTGCTCTCACTGCTGAGGGCCCGGGTTCAATCCCTAGTCAGGGAACTAAGATCCCACAAGCCACGCAGTGTGGCCAAAATAAAAAAATAAAATAAAATACTTTATTAGTATTACATGAGATATAAAGGTGACTAAGAAATGATCCCTATTCCCAAGATCTTTGTACTGTAGAAGAAGGTGATTAGTGATGTACAAATATTACAATAATGTCAGGTGAAGTAAGAGGAGTATCATGAGAAAAGTACAAAACGTGAAGGCATTTTACAGAAGGGAGGAAGCATCTCCTTCTGGAGGTATACTTAAAGCCTAACCTAGAGGAAATGATGTTTGAGACAGCCCTGATAGATCAACAGGATTGCAACAGGCAAAACTTTAAGCTGTGTACCTAGTTCTTCACTTTGCCTGAAGGAGAGATAGAGAGAGGTATTGATTCTCCAGCCATTCATAGGCAAGAGAATGTGGTTTAGGCCAGATGGTCATGGATGGAAAAGGAACAAAATTAGAGAATTTGTTATGAAAAGATCTGGAGAAAAGGCCTATGGGTAGACTCCTCAAAATGGCAGAGAATGGAACAATATCTGTGTTCCACTAAATGTTCACCAAACATTCAATGGGAACCTACTTAGGAGAAGCCTACCTAGTCAGGCGGATGAAACCTGTTCTGTGAATTTCAGTCAGGCTCTTTCCCTGGCTACCCTAGGGCTTGACTGGATCCAATAGCAGAGGTGGAAGTGATGCTCGGCTCAGCAATGTGGACTTTCTCACCAGGGGAGATGCAGAAACTGCTACTGCTGAATGCCTGCTTGCCTCAAGGAAACATGAGAAAACTTTTTTGTAATGCATATATATGTATATATACACATGTATATCAGAATATGTATATATTCTCAGAGTGATCTGAAAATATTGCATCAATAAAAGATGTATGAAAAATAATATGAGGGGCTTCCCTGGTGGCGCAGTGGTTGAGAGTCTGCCTGCTGATGCGGGGGACATGGGTTCGTGCCCCGGTCCGGGAAGATCCCACATGCCATGGAGCGGATGCGCCCGTGGACCATGGCTGCTGGGCCTGCGCGTCCGGAGCCTCTGCTCCGCGACGGGAGAGGCCACAGCAGTGGAAGGCCCACGTACCGCAAAAAAAAAAAATAATAATAATATGAAACTATTTTAGAAATAATTGGAAATTTAAGATGTAACGATTCATTTAAATAATATATAGACTGAATAGGAGTATGGACATAGAAAAACATCAAATATTTTAGCTGGAAGATTGAAATGAAAGTTTATCCCAAAACACAGTACTATAGCACTGTACTATACATGAGCAGACATGGAAAATAGATGTAGGAGTTCTAACACTTGTCAAATAGGAATTCCAGAGAAAGAAAGAATGGAAATAATTAAGTTATTAAAAATAAAAGAAGAAAATTACCCAAAGTAATGAAATCATAGTTTTTAAAGTTTTAGAAGTAATGGAGAAAAAAATACCTAAATACATTCTGGTGAAATTTCAGAACTCCAAGAGTAAAGAACAAATCCTAAAAATGTCCAGAGTAGAATAAGGAGTTGCTCACAAAGAAATAAGAATCAGATTGGTATCCATTTTCTCACCACCAACACTGGATGCTGGAAGCCAATGGCAGGAAATCAGAAAGAAAAAGAAAAAAATGCATAGTAAATATAATAGAAAAAATAAATCCAAACATATCATTAATCATAATATAAAAATACAGCAAAACTCAGGGTGAAGAGACAGGATGCAGGAACCAGCTATATGATGATTATAACAGATATTTGTAAAATAATATGACAGAAAATTTTACTGCAAAGAACTAGAAAGATAAATACTAGAAAAATAATTCTGTATAGTATTAATATCAGAAAAAACAGGAAGAAGATAAAAATAATTAAGAAGAACATTTATATTGATGTTGGCATAAATTATATTGATACATTTGCAGAATCTACCAATGATGCAAATAGTGTACAGATCAAAACCTATATTTTGGAGTAGGGGGAAGATCCTGAGACTAAATGAACTAAGTACTAACTCAAGAAGCTAAAGAGAGAGAGAAAGATGGGGGGTAGGAGTGGGGGGAAGAACAAATAATTGAATAACTAAAAAATAAATTAATATATATGAAAGTAATAAACAAAAATAAGTAGATGACTAATCAAATGAAAAGCTAGTTCTAGAGCAATTAAATAAACAGATTTTGTCCAATGTGATAATGATAAAAGAAGGAAGACATATAAGTAACCTTAGGATTGAGAAAGAAAGATGTGGGAAAAGATATTAATTATAAGCAAATCAAATACAAATTTATACCAAACAAATTTGAAAATTAGTTGAAATCAATTATTCTGTAGGAAAAACTGAGTAACCAAAATTGACTCATAAAGGAACTGAAATCCTGAAAAGGCTATAAAAGAAATTTAAGGGGAAATAAAAACCCTGAAAAGGGCATAATGCCCAGACAATCTTCTGGGCACATTGTATTAAACCTGCAAAGAACAGATAATTCCTGTATTATTTACACTGTTAAAGAACATAAAAAGAGATGGAAAGTTTTCAGTTCATTCTACAAATATAGTATAACACTGAATCATAAGCAGATAAAAATAGAGGGGAAAAAACCACCCACAAACAAAACAAGAAAGACAAATAGAGGCAAAAATGCCAAATAAAATACTAGGAAATTTAACTCAACACTACATTAAGAGAATTACATCATGGATTAGTAGTCTTTTTCACAGAAATGCTAGGATAGTTTAACATTAGCCTGTTTTTTTACTGTAATTCACTACACTAAGAGCTTAAAAGAGAAAACTTGTATCATTCTCTCAGTACATATGAAAAGACGTTTGCTAGAATTATCAATTATTCCTGATAAGAAAAGTTTTCTTAGGCAACTTGATAGAAGATACTACCAGAAACTTACATGATGCCTTAGATGAATCATAAAGAGCATTCCCACTAAAGTGAAGGGTTCCGCCACTCTTGTAACCCTTCAGTAGCAACTATTCTACTGCAAGGTTGCAAATCAAGAAACAGGAAGACATATGATCCAGGAAACAGGCGATTCAACACAGGAGAAAGGCAAAGGAGAGCCCCAGAAATACGGTGAAAAAAAAAATCTAGGCTGACAGATGTGCAGCAGATCTAGAGAGTAAAGGTAGGAGGTTGAATGGCTACAGGAAGGATAATTCCAAGAAAAAGAAAAGAAGAAACTGATAGAACAGTATTAGAATGTATTGAGAAGACATGGAGACTTCAGGCAGAGTTTTCATGTGAATTAGTAATAGGAATCTAGAAAATTAAGCAAAGAAAAAAATTAGTTAACTATTAACTCTGGGGAGGGAGAGTTATTTAAGAAAAATAGTTGAATTATAGTACACTATATGACTCAGCTGCAAATAATATATGTCATCACAATAATGTAAAATGTAAACTCTGAATATTGATTTAGCCAAAATTGTGATATAACCCGTTTGGGAGAATGGGGTGAGGGGAGGGATTGTTCATATATGAAAGCTAATTCCTTATCTTCCATAATAGGAAGTCAGTAGATAATACCTAAAATTTAAAAAAAAATAGTAGCATAAGCATGTTATTTAGAAATATTTATATTTAGAAATATAAATGTGAAAACCAGAAGAAGCTCTAAGAATTGATAGTGGTGCCACTGAGGTGAGGCAGCAGTGGAGAGGGATGTGGCCAGGACTGCAGGGTTTTGTTGTAAGTCTTCTAAAATGCATTCACTTATTTAAATATATTACTTTGATTAAAAATTAATGTTAAATTCAGATTTTAAAAAAGAAAGAATGACAATACCCAGTAAGGATTGGAGAGATGTATATTGTGTACACTCTGTCAGTGTATACTCTGACACTACAGGGAGAGAATACAGTACAGTAAATTATTATGAGCTTTCTAGAGAGCATGTTGGCAGTAAATATCAAAATTTCCAATGCTCCTATGACAGCCCAACAGTTCCTCCTCCTACAAATGATTTTGAGGAAAACAACAGGGCAAATATGCAAAGATTTACCTGAAAGGATGTTCACAGCATCGTTCTTTAAAATATTGGGACACTCTCACTATTCATGTACATTAATAAGGGAATGATTAAGTAGATTATGTTCTTCCATACAATGGAACACCTGCAGGCTTTTAAAATAATAGTATAAAGCAGTAATTTTCAAATCATGATTTTGGGAGTCTGCATTAGTTTTTCAGGGCTGCCACAGCAAAGTACCAAAAACCAGGTGGCTTAGAACAACAGAAATATATTGTCTCACGGTTCTATAGACTAGAAATCTTAGCTAAAGGTGTCCGCAGGGTTAGTTTCTTCTCAGGGCTGGGAGGGAGAATCTCTTCCATGCTTGTCTCCTAGCTTCTTGTGTTGCTGGCAATCTTTGGTGTTCCTTGGCTTGTCACCGTGATCTCTGCCTCCATCTCCACATGGTGTCCTCTGTGTATGTGTGTGTGTGTCTCTGTGTTCAAATTTTCCTTTTTTATAAGGACACTTGTCATATTGGATTAGAGCCTATCCTAATGACCTCATCTCAACTTAATCACCTGCAAAGTTTATTTTCAAATAAGGTCACATTCACAGGTGCTGGGGGTTAGGACTTCAGCATCTTTGGGCGTGATACAATTTAACCTACGACAGAGTCTTAGGGTTTCTGAGGAGTGTCTCAGAAACCACTATAGAGGAACTGTCGTTCCTGCGATGGTGAATACTGCAATTCTCTTGCCCACTTCAACTAGAAACTTTCCATTTTTTATAAATCAGTATTCTGAGCGTTCCTATGAAGGAAGGGTCCACGACTTTAAAATATTTAAAAGCCACCAAAATAAAACTATATTTATTTATGTCCCCAATATATTGCTAATTGAGGAAAGCAGTTTTCAAGCGTGTGAACCTGTTCCCAGTTCTTTAAAATCACAAAAATCCCTATTTATATTTATATCTACAATGCTTATAATATTTAGATTTACATAATTTTTGATATAACATACCCCAAAATATTCACAGTGCCAACAGGCTACAATTTTATGTGTCCTTTATATTTGTCTTCATACTTTTCTGTATGTCTTTTTTTTTTTTTTACAATGACATATCTTTGGAATAATAAAAGACTATTTTTTCAAGAGCGAAAGAGGTCACGTAACGACATTTGGTAAATACATGTTGGTAAATTGATTGATATAGTTTTATTCACCTAGCTTGGCTTACAAGAATTTCAAACGAAGGTAATTTGGATGGCTATTCAGTTCTCTCCAAAAGGTTAGTTCTTGCCATTCAAACCCAGCTGAAAAAAATTGAGTCTGTAAACCCAAGTGTCTACCGATGGATGAATAGATAAACAAAGCATGGCATTTATATATATATATATATACACACACAATGAAGTATTGTTAAGCCTTTAAAAAGAAGGAAATTCTGACACATGTTACAACTTGGATGAGCCTTGAAGACATTATGCTAAGTGAAATAAGCCAGTCAAAAAAGGGACAAATACCGTATGATCCCACTCATCTGAGGTACTTAGAGCTCAAATTCAAAGAGACAGAAAGCAGAATGGTGGTTGCCAGGGGCTGGGGAGAGGGATGAATGGGGAGTTATTGTTTAATGGGTACAGAGCTTCAGTTTTGCAAGATGAAAAATAGCTCTGGAGGTGGATGGGGGTGATCGTTGCACAACCATGTGAATGTACTTAATACCACTGAACTGTACTCTTAAAAATGGTAAAATGAAAAATTTTATGCTATGTATATTTTGTCACAATTTTTAAAATAAACAATAAAAAAACTAAATATAAAAGAAGTTGAATCTTTAAACACTTCAAGGTAGTGTGTACCTATCTGACATTCGTTTTAAATTTCTTAAGCTCATTTATTTGTTATTTTTAATTAATGAATTATTATAATCATAATCAACATTTTCATCATGACTATCATCATCAGACAGGTCTAGGACACCAGTTGTATGCCTTACTCTAAAGATGGTTTTTCATTTTATCATATAAGCAGCAGACATATTTTTTGGTGAAAACACTAGAAGAGCACTGAGAAAGTCCTTATTTGGAATCCTTAGATGGACTCACCTAAACTCAACATTCCCTCCCTTCCCCCACCCAGCACCCTCCACCTCCCAGCCAGAAGAAGACTGAAAGAGAGAGATAATCAGAAAAACCACCCAAGAAAAGAAGAAGGGAGAATCAGTTACATATTCAGCAAGGCAGGGAACAAGAAAACGCAAATCTGTTCCAGTTCTCCAGTTTCACCTTAAAGGCATAGAACTGTAGATGCTTGTGAAGAGCTCTTCAAAGCCTAAATTCACAGCCTCTCCACGCGGGAGGTTACCAGCATCTGAAGAAAAACAACCACTACCAGAAAAGCTCCTCTTTGTTTTCATTCTTTGCAGTCCTTCAGGAAACTCTTGATAATGTGAAATGTTATTACTGCAAATGTTGGCCCAGGCAAGTTTACTCTAGAGTCTGACTATCACTGACTGTTCACAAAATAAAATCATTTTTAAAGCCTGCGAGGAGAGCCAAGTGCAAACCACAAATCAGAAAACCACCAAGGCGGGCTGGCCTCACTGCCAGAGTTTAATGTGATCTAATGGGAGGACAACAAGATGTGAGAATTTGATTTTACGATGCTTCATGTAACATTTGGCAATACAAAGGGGTTGGGCCCAACTTCCCCATCCTTAAGCAAACATTTGAAGTAATGTTTTACTTTCTCATCAGTTTTAATTCTGTCAACCAGGGCATAGAGATTCTGCCTGCCCTACTCATTTTAAAAGTGCCGTCTACTTTGGGTGGTTATAGATTTGCTTAATAGCAATTCGTATAAATTGAAGATGGGCAGGTGGGGAAGGGGCCAGGAAAACAGGATGAAGCTATTTAGTGGCAGTGTATCAACTGGAGAGCAGCTCTCTTCTGCATTTGTGATTTATTCCACGGGTGGGAGGGCAGGGGATAGGGTTTATTGAAGAATATTTTTTCACAAGCAAAAACTAACCCCAGTGAGAGAGAGTCAGATCTGGACTGGATCAAGTTGCCCAGTCTCACACCAAATGGAATTGGAACTCATGTGTAGCTCTATTTCCCATCACTCAATTAAAAAAAGAAAGAAAGAGAGAAAGAAAAGCAAAAAAGAAATAAAATGGTAGCAACATTGAAACTCTTCACACATGGCAAATTAACAACCAATGGATCTATGGAATAAGGAGGGTCAGTCACGAAATCCCATATAAGGCATATAAACGATGAAAAATAAATGAAAGTCACATTTCATGCTGCTCTTATTTCTGTTGCCAGGACAATAGAATGAGAATCAGATCTCTTTCCCTGTTCTTAAGAATAATGCATTCCTAACAATGCCAAACTCTTACTTACATTGTCATTTTACAGCAATTACAACGTTGACCCAGTGAAGAAACGTGAAACCCACAGAGTCAAGTTTCTTAATGTAATAGTTTGCTAAGTGAAATGCAACATATCCCAGGATGCAGGAAGAAAAATTAGAACTTCTATTTCTATTGACATTTCATCTAAACAATAAGAAAGTAAGCCTCACTAACAGTTAAAATAAGAATGACAACAGGTATCGTCACTTGGTGCAGATATAGACAGACGGTCCCGTATCACCCAGGGGCTGTGAGTCTTCCTGAAGGAAGGCTGAGAGTTCAGCAGTGCTGAGGGTGTGGCAAAGAGTGCCTCAGTTCAGGGAGGCTGGGCTGCAGTAATAACGATGAAACACGCAACGGCTCAGCACAACAGACGTTTATTTCTAGCTCAGGTAGCCGGTTGGTGATCAGATCGGCAGAATAGCTCAAGTCACTTGGGCGCTCAGGTTAATGAAACTCTGCCAACTTCTGCTCAAGGTCAGCATGGCCATCTGCACCTCTCCCAGCCAGAAGGACAGGACATGGAGAACCAGTCCTAGGAATGTTTTTTATGGGCCCAGCCTAGAAGAGGTACACATTGCTTCAGCTCACCTTCCATGGGCTGGAACTTAGTCTCACAGCCATGCCTAACCACAAGAAGGGCCAGGAAATGTATTTGATTATGGGCGCAAGAAGAGGAAAATGGATCCTGACAAACAGCCCGAAGCGTCCACCACAGGTGCCCTCGTCCACTCGGTGTATTACAATATATCACAATCTACATGTTCCTCTTACACAGATTTAAGCATTTTAATGAAATTTAATCTCATAAAATGAACAGGTGGCTTACAAAGATTCCTACCAAAAGCCACAAATTGAAAATAGTACTAATAATCCAAGCACAAGCCAATAATAAGAAAAGGCCAGACCCGAAGCATCTTATATTTTTACCTCTTTATCAGCCATAGTCTGAGGTTTAAAAAAAAAAAGACTATTAAATTACTTCTGAAAAGAAGCAGATCAAAAATTTTCAAAGAAAGTAAGTTTATTTAAAATGCATGTTTACATCCACTTTTATGATAAGGAACCTCACTATATATATTTATATATATATATACATTATACATATATATAACATTGCTTATAAGAATGTGAACATATCATAATTAGCAAAATATTTAAGTAACTGTAAAATAAACTAGAGACAAGCTTCTATAATTTTATCTGCAGTTTAAAGTCATGCTATACCCGATCTCTTACTTTGAAAAACTTTATTAACCTTGTTGATAGATGTTTAGAAGCCTCTTTCAAGATTGCTGATTATTAACAAAATACAAAAAGCCGCATACTATTGCGTTCTCCTCATTTTTTCTTTCCCCTGTATTAAAATGGCAAAATAATATATGTATAACAATCTGGCAACAAATAAAGGTATATTCCTTTGTCACATAGAAAAAAAAATAAAGTTTTAAGAAATAAGAATGAAAGTGTGTTGTGCAACGTTGGACTTTGATTTATAGATGAATGGGAGTACTGGTGTTTCTACATATCTCAGGTTATGGTACTTGCTAGATCTTTTTCAATAGTTAAATATACAATGATTTGTGTGTATGAGTGTGTGCATCAGTGCACAGGCACCACAAAATATATATATACTAGGGGATGTATAGCAGTCATTCAACCAATATTTATTGAGTACCTACTCTTACACTCATGGAGCTTTCGTTAGTGTCAATAGTAGATTTAGCAAAAACATTTTAAGAGAAAACTGTGTAGTGTATCCACTGATGGAACAGCTACTTTGGAATGTTTTAAAAGATTTCTGGGATGAATTTACTGAGGTAGCACAAAGGTATTTGCTCCACCATTCATAGGCAAGCTACTGCAAAAAACTGCTAACTTTTAGAGAAATTTATGGAGCCTAGAGCTCACAAAAATGGTAAAGATTTGGGATTTAGTGACTATAATTTCTGAGGAATTTGAAGAGTCTACAGGGGAAGTACAGCATATATGAGAAAATTGAGGGTTATACATATGTTCTAACCATGAAATGTTGAGGTCATTTTAGGAATTCATACCTTGGTCAAAGGGTGCTTGAAGACTCACCAGTCTTTTCTCAGTACCTAGAGCGAAAGTGGTGTCCTTGACAGCCAAGTCCTGTGAGCCGAAGCTGGGGTTGAGGGCAGTACTCTGCCACAGGGACTACAAATGCATGTGTCTCCATTCCATGCTGTCAACATCCTGCACATGCTTCTTGCACACCAGCTCCACACAGATCAGTGCTACTTCATTTCAGTTATTGTATTCTTCAACTCTGTTTGCTTGTTCTTTATATTTTCTAACTCTTTGTTTAAAACTTCTTGTAACTTCTTGCTCTGTGCATCCATTCTTTTCCTGCGTTCTTGGATCATCTTTACAATCATTACTCTGAACTCTCTCTCGGGTAGATTGCCTTTCACCACTTCACTTAGCTGTTCTTCTGGGGTTTTATCTTGTTCCTTTGTCTGGAACATATTCTTTTGCTGTCTCATGTTGTTTAAATTTCTATTTGTATTTTTATGTATGTAGTAGGTTAGTCATGTTTCTCATGGAGAAGTGGCCCCCAGTAGGTGATGTCCCATGTGTCCCAGCAGTACACTCCCCTCTCATCACCCAAGGGCCAGGGACCAGTTGGTCCCAGGGTAGGTTCTGACCTGTTTTTGCAGACTCAGTTCCGCAGGCTGCAGGATCATAGTTTTCTTGCTTCTGGTGTCTGCCCCCTGGTGGGTGAGGCTGGTCTAGGTGCTTGTGTAGGCTTCCTGGTGGGAGGCGCTGGTGCCTGCCCACTGGTGGGTGGAGCTGGGCCTTGGCCCTCTGGTGGGCAGGGCCATGTCAAGGGGTGTGTCTAGAGGTGGCTGAGGGCTCAGGAAGTCTTTAGGCAGCCTGCCTACAGATGGGTGGAGCTGTGTTCCCATTCTGTTGGTTGTTTGGCCTGAGGCATTCCAGCACTGGAGCCTTATAGGCTGTTGGGGGTGGGGGCAGGTCTTGGTGCGAATGACCCTAGCAAAATGTCTGCCTCTGGCAAGGGTTCATGCAGATGAACACTCCCCGATATGTCTGCCAACAGCTTTTACGACCCCAGAGAGAGCCACGGCTGCCCCCCACCCACACTACCTCCCCAGTAGACCCTCCAAGACCAGCAGGAAGGTCTGGCCCAGGCTCCTACAAAGTCACTGCTTTTGCCCTGGGTCCCAGTGCACACAAGACCTTGTGTGTGCCCTCCAGGAGTGGAGTCTCTGCTTTCCCCCAGTCCCACGGAGCTCCTGCAATCAAGCCCCACTGGCCTTCAAAGCCAAATGCTCTGGGGGCTCCTCATCCCAATGCCAGACCCCCAGGCTGGGGAGCCTGATGTGGGGCTCAGAATTCTTACTCCTATAGGAGAACTTCTGCGATATAATCATTCTCCAGTTTGTGGGTCGCCCACCCGGAGGGTATGGGATTTGATTATATCGCAAGTGCGTCCCTGCTACCATCTCGTTGTGGTTTCTTCCTTGTTTTTGGATATAGAGTACCATTTTTAGTAGGTTCCAGTCTTTATTGATGGTTGTTCCGCAGTTAGTTGTGACTCTGGTGTGCTTGCGAAAGGAGGTGAGCGCAAGGTCCCTCTACTCTGCCGTCTTGTCCTCCTCCAGATCAACGCTACTTGATTCAACACCTTGTCCAAGCAGGAAGGAAAACAGTGGCGAGCCTAAGAGATACCCTCAAAAGCTACCCAAGCAGGATCAGCTAGCACCAATGGCTATCAAGACATATCTAATTTGTAAGCTATAGAGATATAAGCTATAAATTATAGGCATATAAGCTATAGCCCATAGGAATGGATGAGGTCAACCCAAAGACAGGGAGAAAAGCAGAGGTCACAGATGGCAGCCTGTTTTTGGCGGAGCCAACACATGAGTTTTATTTGCTCTGGACAGTGTTTTTAAAAACAGTGTTATCTAACTGCATGTAAAAATTGGGAGATTTCATCCAACAAAATCGATTTCCAGCTTCTCTTGAAAAAATTGGAAATTATGATAACACTGGGCTCATGTTTCCACTTGGCAATAATTAGAGGGAACTCAGAGCAATGGCTGCCTTTACAATGACCATGTGGCCCTCAGCTAGCCACTGGTCTCACTGGTTTCACTAATTTTATTTACCTGTCTGCTCCCTGTAGGCATCTGAATTTATGACCCTCTGGGTAAAATCAGAGAAGAGGTCTAGAAATGGAAGAATTTGCCTCCTGCTACAGCTCCTTATAAGCCAGTATCTTTTCCCCACTAAAGCTTTATTCATCTTTTTATTCTCACAGTACCCTACTCTTCCCTGGGCTCTGCACATAATGGGTATCCCCTAAGCATTTTCTGAAGGGGTTTGTTTGTTTGTTTGGGTTTGGTGTTTCTTTTTGGCTTCGGATAAGTCAGTGTTTGTATATAATTGTACCTTTTAAAACCTGAATTTAATGTTAATTTACCCAATGGCATGTTCATAGTTCATTCCCCCTGTTTGTTCACTGTCATCACCTTAAACATCTGCTATGATCAGAGTAATAAAACAGTAATGGCCTATTACATGTCTAATTTCCTTAAAATTGGAAGATTTTATAGAATCTTTATTACCTCCTGCTGTGAGTAGCAAGAATTTGCATACCCAGAGTTAATACAGGGAGCTCTGTGTCATGCAAAGAATATAATAAAACCCCAAAAAATTATGAAAAGAAATTTCCTTTTCAGTTGATTGGGCTTTTCCTTAATTTTCCCTACCAGCCTTCGCTTGGAAAGATACTAGAGAAGAACTGAGATCATATGTTTTGATGATTGGAGAGGTAAGGGAGGTAGAAAGGGGAGAAATTTCCATTCTCAAAGAGAACAAAAACTGCTACCTCATGGACTCTATGGCATCAGAATCTGACAAAGTTCCACTGGTTTTGGCAGTAAGTTCTTCTTGCAATTTGGAAATACAAAAGAACTGTATAATCGAGATCATAGAAATGCCAGAGCCACTTGTCTGCGCATCCTCAATCACTGTACTTTAATTTTCGCACTTTTTTCCTGCTAACTGAAGAAAGCCAGAAATGAGCTCATATTAGAAATAAGATACAGCAAGTCTGATATGGAAGTTAGGAGATCAATATAAAACTTACAGTCGAAAGTTTCCTCTCACTTTCAAGGATTCCCTCAAACCAAAAATAATATAAATTTTATTTAGTCATATTAGCTCATTAATCACATAAAGGTCTGACTGTTGACACTTCACCTTTCCCAATGGAGCTGAGAAAGTCAATAAACTAATAAAATAAAATGAAGTCTCTGTCACAATTTTTTTCTAAAAAAACCCTTTATTAATGATTAAGAATAATGTACCCTTGAGATTCAAGTCAATTTCTCCAAATTTCATTTTAAAAAATCAGGAATGTTAGCTGTACCAAACAAACGGGATTTTTTTGCACTCTCTTGTTAAAAGTAAGAGAGATTTTAACGAGCTTCCCTGTTCACCTTGATTAAATCAGAATTTTAAAAAAAGTAACCTAGCAGAACTTCAGAAATGTGAAGTTCAAGTTCAACTAATGAAGGGACAAAGACTTTAATTTTAGCTGAATGGTCCTCCCATTTCTGTGTCAGCTTCGCACTCTATTAGATCCTTCGGAACAAAAGGCTCAGACCCTCCCACTGGGAATCTTTAGCTGAAGCCCTGGGCACTATTGTTGATTTTATCCTAAAGGGCTTGGGAACACATTTTATAAACATGAAAATAAAGAGCAAATAAGTGTGAGAAACATTCAGTGAAAGAAGGTCAATGAGAATAGCTCACATGCTGTCAAAGCCCCACGGGACTTCTTTTAAAATGATGTAGGTAGATGCATTTCTGGTTGGTGTGTTTAGTCAGATAGAGGTTTGAAAATGATATTCATTTGTCTCTTTCCTTACATGTGAAAATAATCACAATTTTTCAGGGAAGAATCTCCTGCTGGGTTACCAGCTGCTGGGCTCATCCTCTCACACAACCAAATACCTTATTTTCAGCCTGAGACTCAAGGATGCTTTCTTTGGACAAATCACCATTAGCTTCACGTACAGAAATTCTCTTTTCTAGGGTTACCCAGTGCAAGCGAACACTGGAATTCCATGACACCTGCAAACATTTCTGCTTTTCTGAGTGGATTTGGCACAGTGAAGCATGGAATCCGAACTAGGAAGCCAGGGACCTACTTGCCAAAAGAATGCTACTTCAGCATGTCTTTGATGTTATTTTCCTTTTAAGTAAAAATGAAATGAGTCATGTGATAACACCTCGATGAACTTTGCATGTGCTACAATATAAAAGAGAGGACATTGTTTCTTGGCTTTCCAGGATACGTGAAACATTTTGAACTGGAACAAACAGCTTGAAAATGTATTACATTCACAAATGGCATCTGAATAGAACAGTTGCTTATGTGACTGTGAAAAAGAGAAACCCCATCCACTGATAGAGGGCTGCCAGAAATGGATACTAAAAAACACAAAAGCTTTCTCAGTTTAAGCTAAGGAATAAAATTAGTCTCCTACAACTCCTACCCCTAATCGAAAGATGAAAATCACCCAGCTTTATTATGCAGACCTTTCCAACTAACCATACGAATAATTCAGCCCAAGAAAGCCACTATTATCCAGCATGGAATCTCTAATATGCAACTGAAAGTTTTCTTAGGATCTCAGAGGAGTTCCACGATTGCATTTTTCATGACGAATGGTGGTTATGACTAACTAAAATTCTACCACAAAATATAAAGTGGGCAGTAGACTAGAAATCTATTGAGTCGTGAAGCATTTGGTAACTAGGAGCCAGACGGAAAAGACACACCCAGTACAAACCTATATCTGTTCCGTCATTGACTCAATACATATTTATTGAGGGCCTACCACATGCTGGGCATCATGCTGGAAGCTGGGGTGTGAACGAGATAGACATGGGTTCTTCTTGTGGAGAGGGAAAAGGGTTTGAGTCTGTCATCCTGGACTTGCCAAGCTATACATAGTAGTGACATCTCAGATTGATGAAGGTGCTACTATCATTGGTGTCAGAATGAGAGAACTCTTAGTTCCATTACTCTTAAGACCAAACGATTGATGGGGTACAGAGAAAAAATTTGTTCAAATCACTTTTATTAGTCAAAAAAAATTTACATGGAGTTTGCTATAGACTGAATGTTTGTGTCTCCCCACAAAATATATATGTTAAATCCCCACCTCTCATAAAGAAGATGTGGTACATATAATAATGGAATACTACTCAGCCATAAAAAAGAATGAAATAATGATGCCATTTGCAGCAACATGGATGGACCAAGAGATTATCATACTAAATGAAGTAAGTCTGACAGAGAAAGACAAATATCATATGATATCACTTATTATGTGGAATCTAAAACAAATGATCTTATTTCTAAAACAGAAACAGACTCACAGACATGGAAAACAAACTTATGGTTACCAAAGGGGAAAAGGTAGGGGGAGGGATAAATTAGGAATTTGGTATTAACATATACACATTACTATATATAAAATAGATAAACAATAAGGACCTACTGTATAGCACAGGGAACTATATTCAATATCTTATAATAGTCTATAATGGAAAAGAATCTGAAAAAGAATACATATATATAACTAAATCACTTTGCTGTACACCTGAAACTAACACAACACTGTAAATCAACTACACTTCAATTTTATAGAGGTACTGTGGGACTTCCCTGGTGGTCTAGTGGGTAAGACTCCACTCTCCCAATACCGGGGGCCTGGGTTCGATCCTGCACGCATGCCGCAACTAAGAGCCCGTGTGCGGCAACTAAGACCTGGCGCAGCCAAAATAAATAAATAATTGTTTTTTAGAAAAAAGGTATTGTGATTCATGTTTTCAAGTCTTCCAGTAGTATACTATATGTGTTCTTCTATAACTTTCTTTTTTGCACATTATTCTGTTTGAAAATTTCATTCGTGTTTATCCATGATGCTATAGCTTGTTTTCACTGCTGCACAGTGTTCCACTAATGTGAGTAAACCACAATGGTGGATATTTAAAAACAAAACCAAAAAGCCCTTACCTCCCGCACTGATGGTATTAGGAGGTGAGGCCTTTGAGAGTTAATTAGAATTAGATGAGTTCACGAAGGTGAATCCTTTGTGAATGGGATTAGCGCTCTTAAAAGAGTCTCAAGAGAGCTTTCTTCCTCTCTCTGCTCTCCTCCATGTGAGGATACAAGGAGAAGTCAGCAGTCTGTACCCTGAAGAGGCTTCTCCCCAGAACCCACCCATTCTGGCACCTCGATCTTGGACTTCTAACCTCCAGAACTGTCTGCAGGTTAGTCTGGACTTCAGAACCTCCCAGAACAGAGAGATAAATGTCTGCTGTTTATAAGCCACAGAGTCTGTGATATTTTTGTTATAGCAGCCTGAACTAAGGCAGAGTTGATGTGAACTGTTCTTGTTTTGTTTTATTATGTTTTTCTTGTCTTCTCTCCCTGTAGATCAATTATGAATGGATGGGAGCAGGATTAATGTTACCAACCACAGAACACTGACTCTCATTTAGAGGTTTTGGCTCCGAGCTGATCCAGACAGACATCCCTGTCATCATCATCATCATCATCATCACCAATCAGGAGGCCTGCAGTGCCTACTCTATCAATTTTATTTATTATATCCATGAAACATGTGTTAGTATCACCCAAACGGCACCAGGGACCTGGTCAGAGAACATATCTCAAGATATATCTGCATGTATTGAAGAGCTAATGGATTTGGTATTTTAGAAATTGCACCCAGCCTGGCAAACACAGATGGGCTGGAGCTGTATGAAAGTGTAATAAAAATCCAATAAAACATTTGAGCAAACTCTCACATCTGTGGGCAGATGGGAGGCATTATGTAATACAGGTCATTGCTACAGCAACCTCTAACCCCCATGGCTACTGCTGTTGGGCCAAGGTTGAGTGTAAAGGGCCTCTGTGAGTTTTCTTTCTCTGTCAACATTCAGGGAAATCATTTTTAATCTCTCTAAAATGAACTATTAAAATAGAAAAGCTTTGACCCACACCCATGAAAATGATTCACAAAATACCCCAAATCTTTGACCCAGGACCCAAGGTCTCACTGCTTGTATTTGTTTGTTTTTTGAAAACATAATATTTCCATGAATACACTTTGCTACTTGCCAGATGTTTTTCTCCCTGATAAATGCACTAGATGGGAATGTTTGAGGTGGGTTCTTCCATGTAGCTTTGGAGAGTTATTTCAGAAGTGGTCAAACAATCAGTTATACAAACCGCAAAAAGGAATGAGAGATAGGTCTGGAATTTTAAAAAGGCTATACTCACCAGACTATGTAAATAATATGAAATTAATACTCAGAAACCCTCATTTTAAAGAGAATTTAATATATGTGTGGGTGCGGTGTGCATAAATTTTAGTGAATTCCAGAGTAACATTAGAATGTCCTCTTTCTGTCTACTGCCTAATCTTCAACTTGATATTCTAGAATGACTTTCTTCCCTGGATGGAAGTTATATCTCCTAGAGTATTAAACATTTAAGGTGAATAAATCTGGAAGGTAGAGGTTAAGGGAAAGTGGGGAATCTACTTCTACAGCATCTGAGTGAAAAACTATCAAAGAGAACTTAGGAAAGTGTGTCTGAGAGATGGAGCATTTATACAAGCTTTAGGGTCAGCTATACTTGGATTCAGCCCTATCACTTTTTTGGTTATGTGAACTAGGACAAGCTCTTCAAGCTTTATTACTCAATGTTCTCATCTGTAAAATGAAGATAATAATAGCACCTACTGGGACTTCCCTGGTGGTGAAATGGTTAAGAATCTACCTGCCAATGCAGGGGACACCGGTTCGATCCCTGGTCCAGGAAGATCCCACATGCCACGGAGCAACTAAGCCCATGCGCCACAACTACTAAGCCTGTGCTCTAGAGCCCATGAGCCACAACTACTGAGCCCATGCGCCACAATTACTGAGCCTGAACTCTAGAGCCCGTGAGGCACAACTACTGAGCCCACACACCACAACTACTGAAGCCCGTGCACCTAGAGCCCGTGCTCCACAACAAGAGAAGCCACCGCAGTGAGAAGCCCGCACACCGCAACGAAGAGTAGCCCCCACTCGCCACAACTAGAGAAAGCCCGCATGCAGTAACGAAGGCCCAATGCAGCCAAAAATAAATAAATAAAATAAATAAATTTATTTAAAAAAATACTACCTACCTCCTAAAACTGTTGTGACATCTAAATGAATTACTGTATATAAAGCACTTACCACAGTGCCTAGCACACCAGTAAGTACTCAGTAAATGTTAGCAGTCATTATTGTTGTACTTCAGACCAAGGCAAAAAAAATTCAACTAAAAAAATTATTGTTCAACTATCAGAATCCTGAGTCCAAGCAGCAATGCCAGTGAAAATTAATGACCTCAGAATGCTTAGTAAATGTGCCATGAGTCAGTTCTTAAAAATTTTCATTAGAAGCTGGATCATTTAACACACACTGGGTTTTTCTACACAGTGATGGAAGGGGTCCTAATGTCCAGTTACTTCATGAGGTTTGAGAGGCAGGGCATCGTGTGTCCATTTTGTCAATGTGAATCAATGCAGCTCTGCTGTGGGTCTAGAACTGGCAGGGGCAGCAACTGCTTCCTGATGACATGATAGTCTTCTGATTGTGACAGTTTCTTGCTCAGGGTAGTGGGTGGTTTGCTTCTATGGCTGGCAGCTTCCTGATCATAAAAGAGATGACTTCAGTAGTCCATTCTGTAGTGTAGCTTTGGATGTCATACCTGAAAGCTCAACCGAGAGTCTATTTTTTCATCCTACTGATTTCACTGAATACCCTATCATTAGAGATGGATTTTTGTGTGTTTTTTTATAAAAACTGCAAAAGTACAATATTTTAACTACTATAAATACCATAAATTAAGGCTACTGTCTCTGTCCACTTAAACTTCCCCTCAGTGACATTTGTCTCCAGTGTTGATGGAGCGGCCTTAGGCATTTTGTGGATCTAGCTAAGAAGAAATTGAGTTGGGTACATATTTAGATTGGGTTAACAGACATAGTTTTGTATTTGTGATCTCTCCTAATGCCCAGTGTGTGGACTCATCCAGCTTTGTGACATGAGGGGACAGATCCAGAGGTCACATCACAGTCTGAAGGTGTCTTGCACCTTCAACTGGGCGGTGGGAGAGTCACAAAGTTTAAAATTGACAGAGCCAGGGGCTAATCTGTAGAAAACTTCAAATCTTACAGTTCATATAAAAAAAGAGATTTGACAGTGGTTTTCTCAGTCTGACAATAGTTCTAAAACTTTACATGGCATTATCAATAATGAGTTGGAAAGATGAAAGACATTTTCTAAACTATCAATAAAACAAAATTTCAGTTACAACAAAAAGACAGAAATATCTTATTCACTCTATAAAAGTGACACTACAAAATTATTATCAAATAAAAGCAAAAATGTAAAACAACTTTAAAGGTGCATTAAGCATTTGATTAATAAAAATACTGTATCAGTTTGCTAGATTTTGTGATGTTTGTGGTAAATGTCAGCTTTTTAGAATTCGTCATTTGTTATAATTTTCACTATGAATAAATTTTGAGTTTCATACCTAATTTGTAAAGTTGTATTTTTTTCCTAAAGAAGCTGCCAATTTTTATATTAAATTCATGCCCCCCAAACAACTAGATCCTTCTCTGTCAGTAATAGATCGATTGCTTAAACTAGCTAAAGTGAATTCTGTTCTCTGCAGTTGAATTCTACATGATTGGGTAATTAATATCAGGTAGGGTTGCATGCAACAAATTTTCGAGGAAATGAACTCTTGGAATTGGTTATCTCACCTGTGTGGATATGAAAGCCATGACAATCCCATTAACAATAGATAATAAATTATGCTTGCTGAGAATGAAATACCTATCAAATGGAAGCCTTGTATATCAGCTAGCTACTTGAATAACCACTTATGGTGAGAATGAGGGATAAAAGAAATGTGGGGTGAGTTGGCTAATTCCAACTGCGTTGGAGAGTTTAAAAAAAGATAAGAGCAATCTCCATATTTAAAATTCTTAACTCAGTGCACAGATCACAGAACTTTTATAATTACCCTAAAATAATGGTTCTCAAACTACAGCATGATTAAGAAACCCCTAAAGGGCTTGTTTAAAATACAGACTGCTGGTTCCCCAACCCCCAGAGTTTCTGATTGAGTAGATCTAAGATGGAGCCTGAGAATTTGCATTTCCGACAAGTTTCAAGGTGATGCTAATGCTGTTGGTCCAGAAACCACATTTTGAGAATCATTGGCCTCAATGAGTGCTTTACCTCTTACCTGTAGGGCAGATATAACTAACTACAGATGCAACAAGTTGCTGAAATACAACTTAAATTCACAGCCTCACTTGGCCTCTTATGTGAAAGCACGTTAATTAGGAAAGAGTGGGACACTATGAATTGGAATAAGGGTATTTGAATGGGTTTAGATGACTCTGAGTACCCGAACCTCCAAGTCCACTGAGCTTTCCATTCTAGCAAGTGTAGCCTCTCCCAATTCTATCAGATAAATCTGCCATGTTTACAGGCCCAATGTTGACTGCACCCGCAGTAATTATCTTGTAAGAAGATGCCAATTCTCCTTATGCTATACCCTTCCACACCTTATTCAATCCAGACATGGAGTCAGATCCCAGCAGACCCCAGGGGGTAAGCACAAAATCTGACAGAAGAGGAGAAATCTTACACAAAAAAATAGTCTTAAGATCTTGCTAAGTTGTATTAATAAAAACCTAGATAAATTGTTGCGGTCACTGTGGAAAACAGTATGGAGGCGCCTTAAAAAACTGAAAATAGAGCTATCATACAATCCAGCAATCCCACTCCTGGGTATATATCCAGAAAAGATGACCACTCTAACTTGAAAAGACATATGTACCCTAATGTTCATAGCAGCACTGTTTACAATAGCCAAAACACAGAAACAACCCAAGTGTCCATCTACAGATGGTTGGCTTAAGAAGATGTGGTATACATATACAATGGAATATTACTCAGCCATAAAAAAGAATGAAATACTGCCATTTGCAGCAACACGGATGGATCTGAGAATATTAAATTTAGTAAAGTAAGACAGAGAAAGACAAATATTATATGTCACTCTTATAGTATTTTTTATATAGATTCATTTGTATTATTTTGGAATCTAAAAAATAATACAAATGAATCTATTAAAAAAAAGCAGAAACAGATTCACAGACATGGAAAACAAACTTATGGTTACCAAAGGAGAAAGGGAGGAGGGAAGGGATAAATTAGGAGTATGGGAATAACAGATACAAACTACTGTACCTAAAATAGATAAGCAACTATATTCAATTATCTTGTAATAACTTCTAATGGAAAATCATCTGAAAAAAATATATATATAACTGGATCACTTTTCTGTACACCTGAAACTAACGCAAAATTGGAAATCAACTATACGTCAATAAAAAATAAACTCATTAAATTTTAAAAAGTTAAATAAATAAATAAATACCTAGAGAATTCTGGGAATGAATTCTGAGAGCGATAGTTGAGGATGAATTTATCAACACGGATGCTTTTACCAGAGATTCTGGATTCAGTGTCCCAGTTCACAGAGTGGAAGTAATCTAAAGTGTTCACTCATTTGGTTAACTGAAGCTGAACTCAACAGTCGCCTACACTAAATAAAGTTAGGTACTAGAAATTCCTTGATATAAGGTAGAGAAAAGTTTTCAGACTTTGGGAAGTAGGGATGTTGGAGAAAATTTAACACGCTTGACTTACCCACCCACAGCTGTGAGCCTTGAAAGGGCTCGGAGGACCCTCTCTTTACCGAAACGTTGAAAATCACTGCAGCCTCATTTTTTGCAGGCTGGGGATCAAGGCAGCAGATATTTCCTCAGAAATAGAATCCTGAGTTAAATAAGGATGAGGCCATCCCAGAGTAGCAAAGACCATGTAGCAGCAGGTAGCAACTAGAGGTAAAGGAGTAGACTCATTACATAAAAACCGGACTTTGGGGATAGTCAGAACAGCTTGCCCTATTCTCCATACCCCCCAGCAAAGTCAAAGAGCCTCTTTGACTGATAAATGGCGGCCTGACTTGTGTCAAAATGATAGGGAACCAAGGGTGCTGGCCCAATTCCCAGATCTGAAGACCAGAGTCCCACGAATGAGGAAGTCAGGATCACCTGAAGAAGAACGCTGAGACACGGCCACAGGTCCATACTATAAATATGCCACCTAGGCTGCCCCAAAGGCACCGGCTGCTATTCACTAGTACACCTGTGCCCTGGGAAAAGGGAACTACCCAGATCTTTATCTAAAGAATTATTGGGCTCTGGCTCTGGGTAAATCCTAATCCCTGGGATCCTATATTGCTCCTGTGGTCAACTATTAAGAAGGGAAACTTACTGTGGTCAAGTGATACATGGAATTTTGATCCAAAGTCAATCTCTCACTGGGCCCTGTGTGTTCTTGAACACATCTTGTGGTTATGTCCCTATTCCTGTATGCAGATTTGAAAAAAAAATTGACAACTAGAAGAATCCTCACTTAGCTTCCTGACCTGTGGAGTGATGGCTATTACCTGGTAGGAAAGCCAAAAGGAAGCTTCCAGAACCACCAGACCTTTCCACAACAGCAAACCAAAGGTAATACCACATCTCTAAGAGGAATCACAGAGATCAGTGATTAGATATTAGTAATTTATATTCTGCCAATCAGATGAACTCAACAAGACTTGGGACATAGAAGTAAAGCAGAGCCTGCATTCTGTGCTCTGTGCTCTCTGCTGGCAAGCATGATCATGCAGTGTGCGCTGGCCAAGTCCCAGGGGCTGGTCATGAGCTTTGCAGGTGTCCAGAGCCAGGGCAAGGTATCTGTTTTGTTGGTGTGGATCGCAGCAGACATGGCTTTGATCTGGATCCAGCAGCGATAGCAGTAGCTTTCTGATCGTGACAGTTTCCTGATTACGACGGTTACTTGCTGTGACAACTTTCTGACTCTGGCAATATGATTCTGGAGCCAGCAGCTCCCTGATCATAGAAGAGGCAGCAGCTCCTTTGCTGGCCCAGTTCTGTGATATGGGGGAGTCGTTTCTTAAAGCACAACCTAGAGGTTTTAGCCTTCTCGATAATTCTAAAGCCATTAAATAATTTCTAATAAGTGCCTTTCTGCTTCATAGTTAGAATAGATTCTTTTCCTCAGAAATGAACCCTGACTGATACAGAGCACATGCATGTAAGTTTCTCCAGGGTATATACCAGGAGTGTAATTATTGGGTCATGGTATATACAGCCGGCTCTCCATATCCATGGGTTCCACATCCATGGATTCAACTAACCACAGATCGAAAATATCACCTCCCCCATTCCAGAAAATTCCAAAAAGCAAAACTTGAATTTGTCACACACCAGCAACTATTTATACAGCTTTTACATGGTATTAACAACTATTTACATTGTATTAGGTATTACAAGTTATCTAGAGTTGATTTAAATTATACAGGAGGATGTGCATAGGTTTTATGCAAATAGTAGGCCGTTTTATATAAGGGACTTAAGTGTCCACAGATTTTGGTATCTGCTGGGGTCCTGGAACCAATCTTCACCAGAACCGAGGGACAATTGTATACATTTTAAACTTTACTAGATATTACCAAAATGTTCTCCAAACCATTGTGTCAATTTATGTACCCAACAGAAAATTCCATCAAAATTTGTCATTGTCGTTTTAATTTTTGTTAAATTGATGGGTGCGAAAAATTATCTTGTTTTAATTTGCAATTACTGATTACTTATTTTTTCATATGTTGACTGGTTATTCAAAAGGGAACAAATTCACTGAACTTGTTCATTTTTGTGTTGAATTGCTTATTTCTTTATTGAGTTATGTGAGTTCTTTATATATTATGGTTACTAAATCTTGACTATGGCAAATGTCTTCTATCTAGTGGCTGCCTTTTCATTTTACTAAAGTTGTTTTTGCTATACAAAAAAATTTCACATTAAATGTATCAAGCTTTTCCTTCCTTGTTCATGCTGTTTGTGTCTTATCTAAGAAATCCTTTTTTACATATCATAAAGGTATTTTCCTATGTATTCTTTTCAAGTCTTGAACTTTTTCATGTTTACCTCTGTAATAGGTCTGGAATTTATTTTTGTAGATCTATGAGACAGAAATGTGATTTTATGTTTTGCATGTGGATAACTGATTATTCCAGAACTGTTTGTTAAGTAGCTCGTCCTTATTGCACTAATTTTAATGCTACTTCTGTCCTATTCCAGGGTTCTGTATACTCATGGATCATTTTCTGGGTCCTCTAGCCTTTGATTGCTTAGTTTTCAATACTTGCAGCAGTATCACACTGCCTTAATTTTTATAAGCCTTAATATCTATCTGGTAGGGTAAGTTTCACAACATGGTTCTCAAAAATTGTTTTGGCTATTCTAGACACGCAAGAGGCTACAGTTGTGGACTGCAAAAAAATGAGAGAGATTAGAGGATATCACATGACTGACTAACGAATAAAATATTGCCTTCTAGAATCTATCAATATGTTTTCCCCTGACTAAATTTATTATTTTACTTTTTTTTTTTTTTTTTTTTTTTTTTTTTGCGGTACGCAGGCCTTTCACTGTTGTGGGATCTTCCCAGACCGGGTCACGAACCCGTGTCCCCTGCATCGGCAGGCGGACTCTCAACCACTGTGCCACCAGGGAAGCCCATTTATTATTTTACGTTTTTGACCTTCAACTTAAATAGCTGTCGTTCATACTGGTTAAAAAGTAATAACTACACATAATTCAACAAGTAGATCAGTGGATACTGAAACCCATTTTTTAAACTTATGTTTTCATGACCATACCATTCTGCCTCAAAGAAAAAGCCATATTACAAAATGACGCTTTCAATCTGTTTATCTGAGTCTACTACTTTCCTTCAGTACCTAAAAGTGTACGTGTATGGACTTGTGCATATCCAATTCTTCTTTCTATTTGCTTTACCTCCAAGGAACCTATTTTAAGAGTAAGTCTGTTTTTCATTTAAATTTAAGAATGATCCCCCTTTATGCAAAGCACTCCATAGAACTGACTCATTTAATGCTCATAACATCCATATGAAGAAGGTATAATAAATATAGATTTGGTTTTCATCCTCGGTTTCTGTCACAGAGCTCCTAAAACCTTTGTAATTTCCTGAGTGACAAGGGTGATAAGAGCATATTTTGTTATAATATTTGGGTTTTGTACAGAGTTCCTAAAACTCCTGGAATTTCCTAAGTGGTAGAAGTGTCTTTTGCTATTAATAACAAGTCCTTTGATCACACCCAAATCTACATAGTTACCCTCAGGATGCGGCTGGTCACCAGAAAGCCTAAGTGAAAATGGTCAGCCTTAGCCACCAATCTTTCAGAAGGGGTGGGAGGTGAGCTGGGGCTGGAAATTAAGACCCTATAAAAAACTCTTTAATGAAGAGACTTGATGAGTTACCATGTTGGCAAACCTCAACTCCACAGGGACAGGAGCTCCTAAACTCAGGACCCTTTCAGACCTCACTTATGGACCTCTTCATCTGGCCATTCCTCTGTTTCCTTTATAATAAACTGATAAACATAAGTAAATGTTTACTGGAGTTTTGTGAGCCATCGTAGCATATTATCAAACCTGAGGAGGGGATGGTGGAAACCCCTGATTTGTAGCCAAGTCAGACAGAAGTTGTGGGTACCCTAGGGATCCACCACTTGTGACTGGTATCTGAAGTGGGGGCAGTCTTGCTAGACTGAGCCCTTAACCTGTGAAGTCAGTGCAAACTCTGGGCAGTGAGTGTCATAACTGAGTTAAATTGTAGGATACCCAGTAGATGTCCACCGGAGACATCTGAGTTGCCTTGTTATGGGAAAAAAACCCCACACATCTAGGGTCAGAAGTGATCTGTGTGAGACGGTAGAGAAACAGTGATTTCCCAGAAGTAGGTATACTATTATTTCATGCTCATTATAAAGAAGAGGAAAAGGAGACACAGAGCTTAAGTAACAGGGCCAGGCCCACCCTGTTAATAAATGGCCAGGCTGAGGCTTGAATCCACGCAACGTGGGTTCACTTTCCCTTTGTAACCAGTACAACTCTATAGCCTCTCATTAAACTAATGGTCACAGGAATTCATAGTTACAACTGAAGACGAGTATTTACAAAGAAGGCGGACAAAGAGCTAGGAGAATATTTAACAAGAGGACAGGACCTAATCTGGAGGGAGTGGACAGGTAGTTAGGAAAAGTGGCTTTGAAGAGAAACATTTAAGCTGAAATCTGAAAGGTGAGCAGGGTTTACTTCCATAAAAGTTTTTTTCTTTTTTGACAAGAGTGCGGGGACAGTGGAAAGAACTTTCTAGGAAAAGGGTAAATGCAAGAGTACAGTGGTGCCTTTGAGGAAGCCCGTGCAGCTGGAACTCAGACAGAGGCAGAGTGTGGTGTGAGCTGAAATGGGAGTGGGGGCCTAGTGGCCCAGGTCAGACTGGGCATGGGGGCCCTGGCAAGGGATCTGGACTTGATCCTTCACCTCCACCGAGTTTTAAGCCAGAAGCGATATGACAATTTGTGGTTTTTAAAAGGTGTGTTGAATACGTTAAAGAAGGCACAATACTAAAATTTCATTCAGAAAGGAAAATTTTTAGTAAAGAGCTCCCTAAATAATTAGCTTTATTAAAATTTCTCTGAGAGGCTGTAAATGTATCATCAAATTTTAAATTTCACGTGGAACCACAATAACAGAGAACAAAGAGAATAGCCTTGGGAGAATTCATATCAGACTTTCATCCTAGTTGTTCAGATTACTCACTACATGATTCAAGGCAAGTTATGTCATTGCTATGGGTCTCAACGTCCTCATCAGTGAAACAGGAATAGTATTTACTTGTAGGCTTTGGTTAATACAATTTGTCTACCAACAGGAGCCCTCTAAGACTTAGAAATCTGGTTGAATTTGGCCCAGCTCTTCAGCCTGTGACCACTGAAAGCCCTTCCCACAACTTCTTGTAACTTTCCATGGCTCACGGCCATAATTATCTATACTTTGATATTTCTGCACCCACCAGGCAACCTCAGCAGGTCAATCTGGAGGGAAGCCCAGCCCCTTTGCAGGCTCACCAAGTTTCCTGACCCAGACGTTGCATCAATTTCACAAATGTACTTGAGATTTGGAGGAAAGGGCTCACAGGGAGGGCTGACTACATTGAACCCCGTGGTCTCCCACCATCTCATTGGTTCTGCCTCCTGTCTGCCTCTTTTCCTAGTCCACTTTTCTCTCTGGTTCAACAATAATGACCAAACCCAAACAAAACAAAACAAAACAAACCCTCTCTCCACTTACTAAGAGTAGTTCCGCCCCACTTACCTCTTCTCACTGTCTCACCTTACCAGTCATTGAAGTATTTTTCTAGAAAGACAGATTTTTCAGAGGAATTCTGGTGAATTACATTTTCTTAGTGAACTACATGAAAATTTCAGAATCACTAAGTATAGATGGTAGTTGCTATTATCAATATTTTTATTATGATTATTCATTGGTGCAGATATTCTGTTTCTTTTTTAAAAAATGCCTTTAATTCTTCAGTGTTTAGGTTTAGGAAACATCCTCTTCTCAGAGTCTCTCTGATGCAAACCAGAGGATGAGTGCATTAGTTAGCTTTGTTGCCTAAACAAGGAAACTCAGTTGATAATGGCTTACAAAACCAAGGTTTATTTTTTTCATTGACATTTCACGGGAACTCCAGGTCCACTGCAGCTGTGTTTTTGGCAGTGGGTAGGCTGTGGCTCTGCTCCGTGAGTCCTTACATTCTGGAACCCAGGCTAAAGCAGCAGCTACTGCATCAGACATGCCAATCTCACAGCAGAGGGGAAAGAAGTCCAGAGTCAAACACACAATGACTCTCAAGCCTTCTGCTTGAACATGACGTATGCGATGCCCACTCACATCCTATTGGCTGAAGAAGTCCCATTGCTAAGCTCAATGTCAATGAGATAAAGTGGAGAGACTGAACACAGAAGTGGATAATGGCCAGACCTATGCAATAAAGCTCTGACCTCCAACCCCGGCAGCAACCAGCCCAGGAAGCCAAACCACAACATTGTAGCAACTGGCTCCACATGGACAGCACTTGGTCAACGACTGCCAGATTTTTTTTGCCCCTGCTTCCAACTCAGGATTAACCAGAGAAGCCAAATGTCCTCGCAAACCAATCACATAACTTTCCCCATTTCCGGTGAGCCTGCCTCCAGCTTCTCCCAGCCAACAACCTCAATCAGCATACCTGAAGCCTTCCCTTTCGTTCACTATAAAATAGCTCTCCTACTCCCCTGCCTGCCCTTGACTCTCTGCCAAATGCAAGTGATGGAGGCTGACTGCTTTGCTATGTAACAAACTGAATAAATAGCCTCTGTTTGTTCGTTCTCCTCTGGGTGGTCTTTGCTTATTTCCACAAAATACACCCCTCCTACGGTGGCAGGGGAGGGCGGGAAGGGTTCCTGCAAATCACACGGCAATGAGTGAGGATGAATGAATCATCTTCTTTGAGGAAACGGAGAGTAAATAGAGAGGGGACAATGGCACAGTCTGCCGCAGTTTAACCTCTGAATTACAGAGAGTTGCCTTCCTCCCTGGCACATGCACAATTCCATCCGATTGTGAAGCACACTTGAAGTCCAGAATCTCCTAATACTCTCTATTCCACACCTGGGTATGTCTCGTCTTTCTTCAGAGACATGGACCAAAACACAAGTTAACGTACATAAGACATAGTAGTAGCTCAGAAATAAGATCAGTAAGAAACCCTCTTCAGAAAGACAGGGAGATACACAGCAGTCACTTACCAGGAGCAATGCCACTATCCAGGGCAAAATGTTGCAAAGGCCTCCTCCTCCATGGGGAAGAAGCCTCCTGGAAGTCCTGGAAGTCGTTCTCCGGTCCACTTTCTACATGGCTCTTGCCTCTGCCCTCCCAGAGGACTTTCTTTTGTCACTATCCTCCTTGACTACATCTGCAGAGGCCACCGGACAATCTGTCTCCCTTTTGTGGCTGAGCATTGCTAAAGAAAAAGTTATTCTGACACTGGTTAAAATTGTGAGGAAGACTTTATTTGGGACTATTTCGATAGTCGTCAAGCCTATTGCAGTAGGGGAGAGAAATTGGGCTCAACCTGAATACAGCAAGGACAAGTAGGGATTTATAGTCAATAAACAGAAGGAGGGGGGTCAGTGGGTGGAAAATTACTAAGAGGAAGACAGCAAGAGTAGGGGGATTCATGTTAAACCGACTTAACAGGCTTCTTGCTGAAGGCAAGCCAGGGTGATCAGATAGCAAGGGTAGGGGGATGAGGAATTATTTCATCCAGATATTGAGGGCGATCAGATATCAAAAATGGCTGGAATTCTCACTAGAGTTGCGGGTGAGGAGGGGAACCAGGCAAAAAGAGAGGCTCCTAAGGGTCTTTGTCAGCATGCTTCTCAGCCTGCTTTCTGCCTGTAGACATTCAGGGACCCAAAGGTTTGCTTTTATGTCTTGAACGGTCTTTTTAAAAAATTCAAGCTGGTGGCTCCCTTGACAATCTCTTTGTCTCTCTGTTTCTCTCTCCTCCCTGCCACACACACCACACTGTTGGCTTTATATTTATTTGATTCCAGTTAGATCCATGTGCCAGTGGCCTCACTTACAGTTTTTTTCAAGACCCCCCCCCCCCCACCTGCCTTTACCAGCGGTTTGAGCTTACCGATCTTTTATTGGAGAGACATGCCCTTATCTCTTTTCTCTGATCCATTCTGTCCAGTTGAGAGGATTTATTTGCAGGGAGGGGGACGCCATAATACATTTAGAGGGTTTTTTTGGTTTGTTTGTTTGTTTGCGGTATGCGGGCCTCTCACTGTTGTGGCCTCTCCCGTTGCGGAGCACAGGCTCCGAACGCGCAGGCTCAGCAGCCACGGGCCCAGCCGCTCCGCGGCATGTGGGATCCTCCCGGACCGGGGCACGAACCCTCGTCCCCTGCATCGGCAGGCGGACTCTCAACCACTGCACCACCAGGGAAGCCCCATTTAGAGGTTTTAACAAGTGATGTGGTAGCCATGCCCCTTGATTTATTCTTTGACCCAAGATTAAGTTTTAATCGGCTGCTGTTACTACTGAAAGCATTTCTAAATTTTAGTTTTATTTTTTGCGGCACGCTGGCCTCTCACTGCTGTGGCCTCTCCCGTTACGCAGCACAGGCTCCGGACGCGCAGGCTCAGCGGCCATGGCTCACGGGCCCAGCCGCTCCGCGGCACGCGGGATCCTCCCGGACCAGGGCACGAACCCGCGCCCCGTGCATCAGCAGGCGGACTCTCAACCACTGCACCACCAGGGAAGCCCATCTAAATTTTACCTTTTACTGGTTGATGGGAGAAACAGTTACATATTTCAAGCCTGCCAGTCTCAACACTTCTAAATTCTCTTTTTCCTCTCATCCCTGTCTGGCCAATTCTTTTCTGAGCTCATTTCTTTACAGTTACTTGTCAAATATGTCTACGAGCAGCCAGGGCACTTCAGTGACATTCTGTTTCACCACATCTTAACCGAATGTCATAGGTACATTGAACGTCTGCCTTCAAATTACTGTGGATAGCCATTACACCACTCCCCATCATAGACTGCCACTGTTTTCCCTGTGTTTAATTAAAATTTCCTGGCTACACACTGGCCAGAAGCCAATGCCACAGAAGTAGAGAATGGACTTGAGGACACGGTGGCGGGAGGGGTAAGCTTGGGCAAAGTGAGAGAAGCATCGACATATATACACTACCAGATGTAAAACAGACAGCTAGCGGGAAGCAGCAGCATAGCACAGGGAGATCAGCTCGGTGCTTTGTGACCACCTAGAGGGGTGGGATAGGGAGGGTGGGAGGGAGGCGCAAGAGGGAGGGGATATATGTATGCATATGGCTGATTCACTTTGTTGTGCAACAGAAACTAACACAAAATTGTGAAGCAACTATACTCCAATAAAGATGTATAAAAAAAAAAAAAGAAGTCAATGCCACTTCTCTTAGGATTTTTGTTAGGCAGCATTTCGTGGTTTGTACCTAGTCAGCTTTGCTATAATAACAAATGATCCCTCAAATCTCTAAAATATATTTTTATAAAATATTATAAAATAAAGGTGTATAAAATAAAGGTTTATTTAGCACTAGTGTTACATGTAGGCTGCAGATAGGTTGTGAGTCTACTCCAAAGACTTCTCATTCTGTGACCCAGGCTGGAGAAGCAGCCCCTATACAGGATATGCCATCCTCATGGTACAGGGAAGACCAAGCTATAATTGCTGACCATTTAATGACATTTAGCACATCTGCTCAAGTATAATATGAGCGGCCAAAGGAAGTCATGTGGCCAAACCTAATACCAATGGGACAAGGAAGAATATTCCTTGATGAGTGGGAACTTCAGGGTAAAAATGTACAATCTTCTCACAAGGAAAGGAGACTAAATAATTGGAGAAATCAAAAAATGCGTCACATTGGTAAAGAAGAGAATTGTTTGAGAAATGTGTTTTCTCTCTTGATACTGGCAAACCAAAAGAATTAATAAAAGAGTTAAAAATCACCACTAAAACTTTGATAAATGGGGCTTCCCTGGTGGCGCAGTGGTTGAGAGTCCGCCTGCCGATGCAGGGGACGAGGGTTCGTGTCCCGGTCCGGGAAGATCCCACATACCGTGGAGTGGCTGGGCCCGTGAGCCATGGCCGCTGAGCCTGTGCGTCCGGAGCCTGTGCTCCGCAACGGGAGAGACCACGACAGTGAGAGGCCCGCATACGGCAAACAAAACAAAACAAAACAAAATAAAACAAACAAAACAAACAAACAAAAAACTTTGATAAGGAGAAGAAGAAAAGAATAGACTCTGTGATTTCCTTTTGCTCTTGATTGCTTTGTTTTCACTCCCTCCCTAGTCATACATAAAGTGTAATATGTCATATGGAGTAAAAGAAAAAATGTTCCCTATCAACTCTGCTCACTTTGCATTCCTAAGACTAATAAGACCAGGGAACACTGGGTGGCAATGGAAGGGTAAGATTATAGAGTTCATGTTTTAGGGACATAAGCCTATTCTTCCCTCCTACAACTTATTAACTTTCACCAGCAGACCAGGCCAATTCCTGGAATAGCATGCAGATAATAAGGCCATGTCTACCCTTCAAAAATAAAAGTTCTCAAAGTATAAGTGTAATCTGCCTACAGATCAGTAGCTAAGTGCCCAATTTCCCTCTGTGTTAGTCTTTTCCTATGGTCCAATTTTGGGAGTAGACTCAATCTTCTTGAACAGGGCAGCTGTTAGTTTATATGTACCTTTGTGCCAAAGAGGGGAAAAAGGTGTCTTCTCAAGGTGGACAAATTAGAAAAAGCACCATTTCTTTTTTTAAATGCCCCTCTTTCCCACCTGGTGAATTAGTAAAAGATGCCCCTGTGGGAGAGCACATGGCTTAACTGAAGAAAGTACATTTGTGGGATGAAAAAAATGCACCCCTGGCTCCCAGCAAATGCAGCCCTCAGCCAGGGTTCCGGCTTGGCAAGTGCAACGTGGCTTTGATTGCAACCCCCACTCACCTCCCAGAACAGGCGCCTTTGTTCAGTGCACAAAAACACAATTATGAGTGACAGTCCTGCATTTGACATTGAGCATGGGACGCAAAACTCTCATGTAAAACTTGTCCAAATGAACATTTTCCCCCAATAAATTTCATTCTCAGCTTCTGCAGACCAGCGTTGACTGGTTTAACTCCCCACTGACATGAGCTGGTCACTTGCGTCCATTCTCTTTTGAGAAAGGAGCCTTAGGTAACTTAGTAGTGTGGGCACGATAAGACCTTTCTCTTCCACGGAGGTAACATGTCGTGTTTAGAGCCCTCTAATGGGGGCTATATGCTTCCTTAATGCAGAAAGAAGCTGGTAAGCTGGGGTTTTTAGGTTTTCTTTTTTTCTCTCTCTCTGTCTCTCTTTCATTATCGTTTTGCATTTTCTTCTCCTTTCTGGTTTGACCCTCTGTGTTCAGATCTTTACCTTTTCTTGCCAACTGCCAGCAACAGTATACTTGAAAATGTTGCAGGATTTTCTCCAGACACCTGCTTTCAAGGACCACGTGTAGACTTGTCCAGTAAACCACCTCTCATTAGAGAGATTTGCCATATGCTATTATAAAGAAGTCATTCTTCAACCCCTTTGCTTCACACAGCATCATACTCAGCAGGGCAAATGTACAGATTATTTCATGTTTCACAACACTCACAAATGGAGTTTTAACAAAAAATGATCAACAAACTCAGACTATTTACTTTTGGGAGAAGCCAGTGTCAAAGCATTGCAGCAGCCTGAACTGTAATGTGAGTTCTAATTTTTCACATTTGAACAGTATCCACTCTGGCGATGTGTGTGTTCAAAGTGCAGAAAGAGTGGCTGGTGACTTGTTTTTCTTAAAATATACCTCCACACAGTAGAAGCAGTCATGAATAATCTAGGGCCACTCATCAGAAGCCACATAAAGTATGTAAAATGGAAAATACAAATAAATACATCAATGTTTGAAAAGACTGCTCAGTTCCCAGATTTATCAGTATCATGTGAAAATTTATTTTTTAAATAATACCTTTTTGGGGAAAACTTTGTTAAAATTAAAGAAATTCATCCATTCACCTAGCGGACTAGAATCAATGTGGTTGGCTATTTCAATGTAACTAAATTGACTTTCTATGGCTTTAATAAGATAGTTATAAATTCCACTGCACTGTGATCCTTTTGAGGATTCTACGAGCAACTTAGGTAGAGACGAGCACTCTCCAGGTCTCGTCCTTCTCAACTTTATTTGGTGTGAAGATAAAAGAGAAGGACGTTTTCACTTACAAGTAACAGAGATCTCAAATCAGACTAGCCAGAATACTAAAAAATAGAAATTATTTCACATATTAACAGGTCCAGAAATCGCAAGGTCTGTAAGATTGGTTAAGTCAGTGGCTAACGACGTTATCAGTTCTCTCCATCTCTCCACTATTGTTGGCTTTATTCTCAGGCTGGTTACAAGATGACTTAGGCAGATCCGGAGTTCGATCCTCATAAAATACAGATGATGATTTTTCTCTTCTGTGGATCTCTCTTAGGAGCAAGAAAATGTGTCTTAGAAGCTTCCCCTGAAGCTTCTACACCTCATTCCTAACCCACCATTGGCAAAAGGAATGGGATTACCCTTCAATAGACCAGACACACTGTTGGAGCTGGGGAGGCACCAGTTATCCCCTGGCTCATGGCTCCATGGTTTTGGGGGCAATACTTTCACAAAATTGGGTTCTGATAGAAAAGAAGGAAGAAAATGGATGCTGCGAGTAGCTTAATTAATCTTAGTAAAAGTGCCTCCAAAACTACTACTAAAATCTGATAATGAAAACAAAAGCTCTATCTTCTCAAGAGGCTGTCTAGTTCCTTCATGAGGTTTAATACTAAAAAGAAAAAAAGAGAAAAGAAAAATCCTATAAATTCTTAGAGATGTACTTATAGAGCCCATCAACCTCAAAACTAAGAAATTTCTCACTCATTATCTTTAGAGTAGATATTATGGCTCCTTTTAATTGCTGGATACTCACCACAGAGAAAGCTAAGTGGATTTATGGTCAATATGAACACTTACTGAGAGTCTAAAAAATTATGGGTCTTCTCAAAAGATAAGGGAAACATTTCCAGCTTATTGTCATATACGATTTTTTCTGACGCTATATCTACAGACCCACATATTTTTGGATAAACGTGTAAGTACTCCACAAGTTTTTTAAATAGTCTAACATCTTGCTACTCAAAATATATTCCTTGGGCCAGTAGCACCAGTGTCATCTGGGAGGCTGTTTGCAATGCAAAAATCTCAGGCGCATCCCCAAACCTACAGAATCTACATCTTAACAAGATTCCCGGGAGAGTCAATGGCACATTAAAGTTTGAGAAACACGACCCCAGGCTGGGCCTAGAGTGGAAGTTACAGTATGTAGCTCTACTAGGGTAAAAAGGGTTTTGCTGAGAGGATTTCCTTTAAGGGTCTTTTATTCCTAAAGGAGATTAAAGTACTATATATATTTGGGCTGAGCTTTGAAGATTTGAGACAAACCCTCCCTTAGTGGGCAAATTCAGAAGAGCCAAAAAAGGAGACAAAGGAGATAGCAGTGTTGAAAAGGCAGAAGAAAAGCAAGAATATTTACAGATATCAAGGGAAGAGAATGCTTCGAAACAGACTTCATTAAAAGTTATAGAGAAGTCAAGAAGGGGACATTAAGAATTGATAATTAGATGACTATTTGTGACTGTAAGAATGCAATACTGGTATGGGGTGGTATAGGAATTGGATGCTACGGAGACAAACTAGACAAAGTAATAGCAATGCAGAGGTAGTTGTTTAGTGTTTATGAGAATCAGATTGTCCAAGTTTTAACACTGATTTCATCCTTTAAAAGCACTGCAACTGGGACTTCCCTGGTGGTGCAATGGTTAAGAATCTGCCTGCCTCAGTGGAACAGGATAGAAAGCCCAGAGATAAACCCACGGGCATATGAGCACCTTATCATTGATAAAGGAGGCAAGAATATACAGTGGAGAAAAGACAGCCTCTTCAATAAGTGGTGCTGGGAAAACTGGACAGCTACATGTAAAAGAATGAAATTAGAACACTCCCTAACACCATACACAAAAATAAACTCAAAATGGATTAAAGACCTAAATGTAAGGCCAGACACTATCAAACTCTTAGAGGAAAACATAGGCAGAACGCTCTATGACATAAATCATAGCAAGATCTTTTTTGACCCACCTCCTAGAGAAATAGAAATAAAAACAAAATAAACAAATGGGACCTAATGAAACTTCAAAGCTTTTGCACAGCAAAGGAAACCATAAACAAGACAAAAAGACAACCCTCAGAATGGGAGAAAATATTTGCAAACGAAGCAACTGACAAAGGATTAATCTCCAAAATTTATAAGCAGCTCATGCAGCTCAATATCAAAAAAACAAACAACCCAATCCAAAAATGGGCAGAAGATCTAAATAAACATTTCTCCAAAGAAGATATACAGATTGCCAACGAACACATGAAAGGATGCTCAACATCACTAATCATTAGAGAAATGTAAATCAAAACGACAATGAGGTATCACCTCACACTGGTTGGTCAGTCACTACTGGGTCACTACTGGGCATATACTCTGAGAAAACCATAATTCAAAAAGAGTCATGTACCACAATGTTCACTGAAGCACTATTTACAATAGCCAGGACATGGAAGCAACTTAGGTGTCCAATGACAGATGAATGGATAAAGAAGATGTGGCACATATATACAATGAAATATTACTCAGCCATAAAAAGAAATGAAATTGAGTTATTTGTAGTGAGGTGGATGGACCTAGAGTCTGTCATACAGAGTGAAGTAAGGCAGAAAGAGAAAAACATATACTGTATGCTAACACACATATATGGAATATAAAAAAAAAAAAGGTTCTGATGAACCTGGGGCAGGAGAAGAATAAAGATGCAGACATAGAGCATGGACTTGAGGACACGGGGAGGGGGAAGGATAAGCTGGGACAAAATGAGAGAGTAGCATGGACATATATACACTACCAAATGTAAAATGGGTGGCTGAAGGGAAGCAGCTGCATAGCACAGGGAGATCAGCTCAGTGCTTTGTGACTACCTAGAGGGGTGGGATAGGGAGGGTGGGAAGGAGACGCAAGAGGGTGGGGATATGGGGATATATGGATACATACAGCTGATTCACTTTGTTATACAGCGGAAACTAGCACAACATTGTAAAGCAATTATACTCCAATAAAGATGTTTTTAAAAAAAAAAAAAAGAATCTGCCTGCCAACGCACGGAACACGGTTTCGATCCCTAGTCCAGGAAGATCCCACATGCCATGGAGCAACTAAGCCCGTGCGCCACAACTACTGAGCCTGTGCTCTAGAGCCCTCGAGCCACAACTTGTGCTGCAACTACTGAAGCCTGCGTGCCTAGAGCCCGTGCTCTGCAACAAGAGAAGCCACCACAATGAGAAGCCCAAGCACCGCAATGAACAGTAGCCCCCGCTCCCAACAGCTAGAGAAAGCCCGCACACAGAAACGAAGACCCAATGCAGCCGAAAATAAATAAATTTTTTTTAAAAAAACTTCAATATTACTCTAAAAACAAAACAAACAAAAAACAACACTGCAAGTTTGGGCAAATTGTTTAATCCTTCTGTCCCAATCAAATAAGGATAATACAATAATAACTACATTATAAGTTGTTATAAAGACAAAGTAAAGACCTTGTCACATAGTAAGTGTTCAATAAATATTAGCTATTATTAAAATCACACACAAAAAATAAAGTTTGAGAAGCACTGCTATAAGGTATATACAGTCACTCCCTTGCCTCCTGGTGCATAGAGGATACATATACAGAATATGAACTCTAGCAACTACAATGTACTATAACCCACATCATTTTAGCTTGAGAAACCAAGAAATGAACATCATGGACTCAGACAACAAAATTCTTGTTCATCTCTTATCTCTGTTCCATTAATCCAAGTATCAAGATTCCATTTAAACTCATTGACTTATACGTGAAAGATGCCAGAAAAATGCCTGATCCCTTCTTCTGATCACATAAACGTCTGGACATTTGGACATGGGTTTAATGGTCCACAGTGGGAAGACTAAAGATCAGAACTTGCTTGGAATCATTTATATAAATGTTGGCACTATTTCCATCAAATATGGACTCAGGGCAATATGGAGGCCAACGCATGGCTGGTGCCCAGTAAATATTCCCCTGTTAATTTTTTTAAGTGATAATAAGGCTAAAGTTACAGACTGAAGTTTGTTGCTACGGTTTGATCATTTGGACAAGCACAGTATGTTCAGAGGTTTATCTACCCCACAGTTAGCACACTCCCCTTCTTGGCATTTCTCTCATTTCCTCGAAAAGCCTTTTCTAGAGAAACTTTAGATCAGAAGCCAAAGAAAATTCAGCTCAATTTGCCCTGCTCCCCATGGAGCTCCCAATGACTGAAGGCTTTCATTCCCTTCTCTCCCACATTAATGCTGGCTGTGCCTTAGCCACTATTGGTGTTTCCCTAGGTTTCATAGTGAGAAAGCAGTGGATATGCTGGTCTGGTCTAGACTAAGTTAGTAGGCTGCTGTTTCATTTCATGGGCATTTGTTTTGCTTTTCTTTGTTTGATGTTGTAGCTGTTTTGTTTTACTGCACTCTGTTGATGAAAAATATAATCAAATATGAATAAAGGTATGGTCAAATCTACAAGTATAACATCTACAAATATGTAGTCCCCAACACCTTACCTCCCCATGCCCCTTTGCCTTTTATCTGTTCTTTGTCAACTTTTCCTCCCACATCCATGGCTTTTATAATATTTCATTTTTCTCCTACCCTCAGTCCTAACCCTACTGTCTTTCCTCTGAACAATGACCTTGTCTCCTGCTTCATAGAGACATGCGAGGCTTCCAGGTGAGAATTCTTTGGGCTCTGACCCACCCACTCCAACTTCTATACATCCCTATTTAACTTCCTTTCTCCAGTTTCTTCAAATCCCATTTCCAGACTCATTCTTTTACCTCTACTCTTGATCGTTTCTGTAGTAGGTGGAATGGCAGCCGCCTAAAAATATATGTCCATATCCTAATCTCTGAAGTGTGAATGTTACCTTATTTGAAAAAAAGGGTCTTCAAAGATGTGATTAAGTTAAGGACCTTAATATGCAGGTTCCTCAAAAAACTAAAAATAAAGTTGCCATATGATCCAGCAATCCCACTCCTCGGCATATATCTGGAGAAAACTCTAACTTGAAAAGATAACTGCACCCCTATGTTCATAGCAGCACTAATTACAACAGCCAAGACATGGAAGCAGCCTAAATGTCCATTGGCAGATGAATGGATAAAGATGTGGTATGTGTATATATATAAACATCACTCAGCCATAAAAAGAATGAAATAATGCCATTTGCAGCTACACAGATGGACCTAGAGATTATCATACTAAGTGAAGTAAGTCAGAAAGAGAAAGACAAATACCATATGATATCAGTTATGTGTGGAATCCAAAATATGACACAAATGAACTTATCTAGGAAATGGAAACAGACTCACAGACATAGAGAACAGACTTGTGGTTGCCAAGGGGAAAGGGGGGTGGGGGAGGGAAGGATTGGGAGTTTGGGATTAGCAGATGCAAACTATTATATATAGGAAGGATAAACAACAAGGTCCTACTGTATAGCACAGGGAACTGTGTTGAATATCCTGTGATAAACCATACTGGGAAAGAATATGAAAAAGAATGTATATATACGTATAACTGAATCACTTTGCTGTACAGAAGAAATTAACACAACATTGTAAATCAACCATACTTCAATAAAATAAATTTTTTAAAAAGTTAAGGATCTCAAGATGAGGGAATCACCCTAGATTATCCAGGTGGGCCCTAATTCAATAACAAGTGTCCTTGTAAGAAAAAGGTAGAGGGAGATGTGAAACCAACAGAAGAGAAGACACAAGTGCACAGAGGAGAAGGCAATGTGAAGATGGTGGCAACGACTGGAGTGACGAGGGCACAGCCGAGGAATGCCAAGGAAAGCCCGCGACCACCAGAAGCTATTGATAGAAGAGACAAGGTAGGACTCTCCCCAGGCTCCGTCTAGAGGCACCCTGCCAACACCTTGATTTCAGACTCCTGGCTTCCAGAACTAGGAAAGAATAAGTTTCTGTTATTTTAAGCCACCAAACTTTTGGTAATTTGTTACAGCACCCACAGGAACCTAATATACATTCTTTGCCAGAGGAAGATCTTGCTGTATCAATTAGTTCTTCTTTCTCCTACATTCTCAATCCTTCTACTGCCTCTTTTCCCTTAGTCATATATCCTCGAAATTTTCTTCTTTCTTAAACAATCTCTTTTTAAAATTTATGTTTTACTCTGTACCCTTTTCTCTTTCAAGGTAAGCACTTCAAAAGTTGTCTGCATGCTTCGTTCTCTCTCCATTAGCTCGCTCTCATGTTTCATACTGCTACAGTCTAATTTCTCTACCTACCACTCCACTGAAATGCTCTTGCAAGAGTCACAAACGCTCAAGCCAATGGACTCTTTTCAACTTTCATCTTACTTGACCTTTTTGTTGTATTTGATACTATTGCTTCCTCCCTTCTTGGAATGTATCCTCTTTGGGAATTCTAAGGTGTAACTCTCTCCTAATTCTCTTTCTCCCCTCTGACCATTCCTTCTTAAACTCCTCTGTTGCTCCTGTTTTCCTATCAGGTAAACATTGCTAATTCCCAAAGTTCTTTCCACTCATGGCCTCCTTCTCAGTTATATGCTCTCTGGATAATCTCATCTTCTCGTGTGGTTTTAACTGTCACTCATATGGATGGAAATCGCATCATTTTCTTGATACAGTTCCTTTCCTGGAGCTCAAAGTACATATAGCCAACTGTTTACTGGCTATATGTTAAGGGGTATCTACCTTAACACCCATTAACACCTCAAATTTAATATTCCCTAAATTAAACTCATTGATTCCACCCTCAGAAATTGGTGGAAATGGGAGTTTTTGTTGGGAAGTAATTATGCATGGCATTTTTAGCCACACATCTCAGATTATCTTTTCAAGGATATTAGTACAGCAAATAACCTTAGAAGATAAATGCAGTGCCTATCTCTGCGTCAGAAGGCAGCTAGGCTTCCTAACCAGGAAAATAAAGATAATTTCTCCCTCATGGGCCAAGGCTGGGCAGCTTTGCTAGCAGCTCCTTTAAGATTAGGGGGTTCCTTTGTGCAGAGTTCTTCATCTCTGACGGACCACTGTACGCTTGGCACTCACTGGGTCTGCTCCACATTGTCCATAATACTTGGGGAATAGAGGAACTGATGCAAACATGAAGCTCGTACTCCTACTGTGCCATGAGTAAGCAACTGTCTAACTCGGTTTGATTCACTGTCTCCTTATCGACTGCATTTCTGGAAGTGCGGCCAGCCAGCCTAGCAGCAGCAGTAGTCCATCACTTAGAGACTGCTTGACCACGTGATAGCTGTACGCCTAGCTAGACAGAGAAGGAGAGAGGAAGTGGCCAAGATACTGAATAAAAAGTTTGGCATTGGGTTAACAAAGGCTGGAGCTGGAAATGTTTGGACAGAGTACAAGTCTGAGGGCTTCAACTGGAGGCTGGCCGAGAGCAAAGGTAGCAGAACCTACAGATCTTTGGGTACTTCAATCACTGAGGAAGTCACAAGTTCTCTATCTCAAAAGGCACAGCAGGGGCTTCCCTGGTGGCGCAGTGGTTGGGAGGCTGCCTGCTGATGCAGGGGACGCGGGTTCGCGCCCCGGTCCGGGAGGATCCCGCGTGCCGCGGAGCGGCTGGGCCCGTTAGCCATGGCCGCTGGGTCTGCGCGTCCGGAGCCTGTGCTCCACCACGGGAGAGGCCGCGGCAGTGAGAGGCCCGCGTACCAAAAAAAAAAAAAAAAAAAAAAAAGGCACAGCAGGAATCTATCTACAGGGTGTGACCCAGAGACGCCTGACTCACATCCATCAGACTCACTTCCTGTTGCCATAGTGGAGGCTCTCATTATCCAACAAGGTGTACCATTTCTGTTGGGCATATGCAAACACTCAGGATCAACCAACAATAAACAAAAATGATCTTCCTCTTGTATTAAGGCACTACAGTATTTGCCATCCCCCACCAAAACCTCGGAATCACTTTAAATCCTTCTCTTCCTTTTATCTTCTCTTTTAACCTCCCACATCACATTGATGACCAAGTCCTGTCAATTCTATCTCTGTAACATCTCTCATATATGTCCCTTCATCTTCCTCTCCACGTATGGCTTTAGTTCAAGCTGTCATCACTTTGTACCAGGACTCTTGTTATAGTCATCTATCCCATCTCTCTGCCTCAAGTCTTGCTTTCTTCAATTCATTATCCACTCTGCGGCTAAGCTGATCACATCAGCCCCCTGCCTAAAACTCTTTGGGGGTTCCTGACTATCTACAAGATAAACACTGTGCTGAAATACAGTATACAAAGCCCAACACAATCTGGCTTCTACCTATATCTCTGACCCTCCTACCACACCCCCAAGGACCCCAAGATTGAAACATCTCCCTTTCACACCTCCATGCCTTTGATCATGCTGCTTCTCTGTCCAGAATGCCCTTTCTCTTTAAACATCTCACTCAGCTTCAGGAAATTCTTCAAATGTGACCTCTTCTGTGAAGTTTTCTTGACCCCCTTTCCCCCATGCGTTGGGGCTTTAACTGTAAACTGTACACAATTCAATCATAGCTTTGATAGACTTTGTTATGAGTTTCCATGTTTATTCCCCCCCCACTAGATTATTAGATAATTGAAGAAAGAATCTGTCTTCTTTCAGTACTTTACACAGTGCTGAACACAGAGGAAGCGCTCAAAATATCACTTGCTAAATATGTTAATAGATGAGTGTATAAAACTGTGAATTCTCTGCTGTCTTAAAGCCATGCTGAGTGTGCTGGAGTGGGACAGAATGAACACAGCACCTCTTCCTATTGCACCAAATTTACACAATGGTAGGTCATTTAAAACATTTTAAATTAAAATAAGCAAGGATTTGTTATGAATCATAGTATAAACATTGCATTAATATTGAAGGTAAAGTATTCAAAGAAAGTTCGAATATGATTTGGATCACTTTGGGCTAGACTTCCCCAGGGCAGACGAATTTAGAGTTCATGTTCATGTATCATTGAGGGTACTTTAGTGTAAAAGTTTCCGAAGTCATGTTAGAGGATTGTATATGTATTGTAAGTACTAAAACTCACAATACAGATATTACTAGCTGTGAGGCTGAGAGTCTGCAAAAGAGGAGTGCCTCACCTAAGCCAGCAAGAGAGGAAGGTCTGGATCTGTACCCAAAATAGATTCCAAGACAATTCTTTACAAAAAAGAAAAATAGATTCACCATAGAATTCTTTTAAATATCAAATTCTATCGCATTTAAAATATAGCTCAAATTATAACCACGTGATCTCCCAACTTTTCCTAAATGCTAACATTTTTATATCCCCGGATTTCAGATCAAATTTAGAGAGTCAGTGATGACAATTCAGAGACCTAAGTTTGTCCTGGAGACTTGGGCTCTGCCTGCACTCTTGCTTCTAAACTGTAGATAATTATCACACAAACTACGGAAGAAGCTGAGCCCTCAGGTTTCTGAAAATCCTGAGTTGAAATAAAGATTAGGTAAATTTTTAAAATGCTTGACCATATTTGTACAGCACAAAATACTTTTAAGAAAAAATTTTTAAGGTTCATCTACTATACAAACTTTTTAAAAGTTCTTTTTGCTATAAGAAAAAAATGGTTAAAACAAGTTTAGCTCTACTAGACCAACTACGGGTTCTCTTCCTGCCACCTTAGAATCCATTCAGAGATCAATTTATGTGTGAATGGATGTGGGTATATATTTTCTGTGTGTGTGCGTGTGTCAGTAATTATGAATATCTAGCAAGTAACGTTGTTGCTTTATGACACTTCTTTAACCATCAGTAAATAACTAAGTGGCCACAAGAGTTCAAAAACAAAAGCAATCCAAAAACAGAGGGTGGAGGCAGCTGAAAAATTATAAGTTATTCAAAAGACTATCTTGGGTCGATGTAAGAGGAAAATCTGAGAACAATTTCTTAAAAAGAAAAAAATAATAATAAAAGGAAACAGAGCATGGAACTTCAGAGCTCAACTTGTGCCTAATCTCTTTGTGTGGGATTTTTTCATTCCAACACGTATCTCCCAGGACAAGCACAACAGCAATCCCTAAATCATGTTCATCTTCTGTTCATCTTCTGAGGATAATAAACATGGCCTTCCCTAAGAAGACATGTGAGTCAGGGCAAAACACAGTGTGTACCTCCCATCCTGCAGATCTGAAATGTTTATACAGATAATACCTAGTGGAAATCAACTCTGATGGCCACCTTGCTGGGGAAAAGAAAGGATGCAGATGTAACCAAAGAATATGTGACTTAGGAAATGTGGAAGGAGTAAAGGGACCCTCTATAACTGCCTGCAAAGTGTATAGACTTTATGTGTGGTTCATTCTCTTTTTCACTGGGTAGTAAGCACCACCTCCTTTGCCTGCTCTCATTACCTCACTGAGAAAATTCTCATGCCTGGTCCTCCCAGTGTCAGCCTAAGAACCCACCAAATGTCAAGTCCCTGTTAGAGCAACATCAGAAACTATTTTTGCAGCAAATATGGCACGTGAAGGACCCCTCAGATTTCTCTTCCTATTCCATTCTACATGTTTGGGTGACAAAATCTATTAGAATCGGAGAGGTGCATATAGAGTAGACGATGTTGTCTTTGAAAAGAGTATTTAAATATCTAGAATAGCAACCTTTCGTAGTTTGCCTTACCTTCTTTTTATCTTTTTTAATGCATTTCCAAATATTTCAGAGCCAAAAAGAAGGGAACAAAATTATTAATATTGTGCTCTCCCTTAGAGGAGATACAAAGTACTGAAACACCTTCCAGCCACTAGGTGTTTAGAGCAGCCTTTCTGTAGTCTCTGGAAATCCTCTCTATGTGGTATGTATTTGAAGCTGTAAGGTGTAAGGGCTGGAGAAAACCCAGCTCTTTTCTTAGTGAAATGACCTGTTATTCTGTGAAAGGAAAGGAGGTGTTTCTCTGGGACCACCATTACACCTGCTATGCTTTACTGAAATTCAAACCACCCCCATCCACCCCTCCCCCATCTCTCCACTACTCACACCTGGGAGCTGGCTAGTGAAAACACGATTGGGTCAGGTGTGGGGGAAGGGTTAAAATAGAACCATCTTGGTTCCTGGGTAAAAAATTCTTGCCAATATCTATGGTTTTCTGTGTATAATTGAATTTGTGTCTAACTCTATGACAGAAGTGTGCAAACACTTGTGCTTTAATTGACACACACTAAAAAAAATTTTTTTTAAGCTATTTGGCAAGGCATTTCGTTTTTAACATTAGTGCAATGCAGCCTAACAGTGTTCTTACTGTAGTCCTACCCGAAAATGATTACTTTTCTGTACTTTTCTTATGACAAATTTATTTTCCCTATATGCTTTTGTTGGCTAGCACCTCTGGCATGACTTGACTGACAATGAGCCAGAAGATCTGAGTTTGGGGAAAAGGCACAGCTCTCAAGGCTTGGCACATGGCAGATAAGTGCAGAGCAAACGCTCGACATTCAAGCAGAGCCCTGTGTGTTGCCCTCATCAGCTCACCAAGGGCAACACAGACATCAGATGGAAAATGATATACACCACAACCTTCAGGATAGGAATCCAGTAAAAATAAAATTAGCTTTCGATGTTAAAACAATTAAACAATTGCTAAAGCCTCCATTAGCTTTATGAATTAAGCAATAGGTCATTATGTTACCAGTTTTATTGAGTTCACATAACTGCTGTTCTACACAAGAGTTGACAAAATTCCCCTCTGATTGTTTGCTTTTTCTCTGTGAAGTAGGAGGAGAGGTGACCAGCTCAAAGTGAGGATGCAAATGGATTATGAAGGTATTTTAATAGCAAATTCTTCAAAGAAAAACATATGTAACGTATGCAATCTGCAGTGTCAGTCTGATTAGGTAGGGTATTGGCATTTGATATTCATCTTTTAATCTAATACTCTAGCATTTAATTATAAGCAGTGCACAGAAGACTTAACTACTACGTATTCAATGATATCAAAGATATGTTAAGCATATATCTAGAAAAGAGATCCAAAGATTTCCAGTTCAATTGACAAAAGTGTGCATGGGCATGCACACATACACCCATGAAATGTTTTTTTGTTTGTTTTTGTTTGTTTGTTTTCTGTTTTTATTCCCACTCTAACAAAAAGTTGTCTTCGTCAGAATCCGAGTAGTTACAAGCCTCTTAGATAGCCTCTTCCACCAGAGGGCAGACAGCAAAAGCAAGAAGAGCTACAATTCTACAGCCTGTGGAAGGAAAACCACATTCACAGAAAGATAGACAAAAGGAAAAGGCTTTGTACCAGATGAAGGAACAAGACAAAACCCCAGAAAAACAACTAAATGAAGTGGAGAGAGGCAACCTTTCAGAAAAAGAATTCAGAATAATGATAGTGAAGATGATCCAGGACCTCAGAAAAAGAATGGAGGCAAAGATCAAGAAGATGCAAGAAATGTTTAACAAAGACCTAGAAGAATTAAAGAACAAACAAACAGAGATGAACAATACAATAACTGAAATGAAAAATACACTAGAAGGAATCAATAGCAAAATAACTGAGGCAGAAGAACGGATAAGTGATCTGGATGATAGAATGGTGGAATTCACTGCTGCGGAACAGAATAAAGAAAAAAGAATGAAAAGAAATGAAGACAGCCTAAGAGACCTCTGAGACAACATTAAATGCAACAATATTAGCACTATAGGGGTTCCAGAAGGAGAAGAGAGAGAGAAAGGACCAGAAAAAATATTCGAAGAGATTATAGTCAAAAACTTCCCTAAAATGGGAAAGGAAATAGCCACCCAAGTCCAGGAAGTGCAGAGAGTCCCAGGCAGGACAAACCCAAGGAGAAACACGCCGAGACACATAGTAATCAAACTGACAAAAATTAAAGACAAAGAAAAATTATTGAAAGCAACAAGGGAAAAATGACAAATAACATACAAGGGAACTCCCATAAGGTTAACAGCTGATTTCTCAGCAGAAACTCTACAGGCCAGAAGGGAGTGGCATGACATATTTAAAGTGATGAAAGGGAAGAACCTACAACCAAGATTACTCTACCCGGCAAGGATCTGATTCAGATCCTTGAATCAATGGAGAACTAAAAAGCTTTACAGACAAGCAAAACCTAAAAGAATTCAGCACCACCAAACCAGCTCTACAACAAATGCTAAAGGAACTTCTCTAAGTGGGAAACACAAGAGAAAAGGACCTACAAAAGCAAACCCATAACAATCAAGAAAATGGTAATAGGAACATACACACCAATAATTACCTTAAACATGAATGGATTAAATGCTCCAACCAAAAGACACAGGCTCGCTGAATGGATACAAAAACAAGACCCATCTATATGCTGTCTACAAGACACCCATTTCAGACCTAGGGACACATACAGACTGAAAGTGAGGGGATGGAAAAAGATATTCCATGCAAATGGAAATCAAAAGAAAGCTGGAGTAACAATACTTATATCAGATAAATAGACTTTAAAATAAAGAATGTTACAAGAGACAAGGAAGGACACTACATAATGACCAGAGGATCAATCCAAGAAGATATAACAATTATAAATATATATGCACCCAACATAGGAGCACCTCAACACATAAGGCAACTGCTAACAGCTATAAAAGAGGAAATCGACAGTAATACAGTAACAGTGGGGGACTTTAACACCTCACTTACACCAATGGACAGATCATCCAGACAGAAAATTAATAAGGAAACACAAGGTTTAAATGACACAATAGACCAAATAGATTTAATTGATATTTATAGGACACTCCATCCAAAAACAGCAGATTACACTTTCCTCTCAAGTACACATGGAACATTCCCCAGGACAGATCGTCGCATCTTGGGTCACTAATCAAGCCTTGGAAAATTTAAGAAAACTGAAATCATATCAAGCATCTTTTCCAACCATAACACTATGAGATTAGAAATCAAGTACAGGGGAAAAAACACTAAAAACCCATCCACATGGAGGCTAAACAATACGTTACTAAATAACCAAGAGATCACTGAAGAAATCAAAGAGGAAACAAAAAAATACCTAGAGACAAATTACAATGAAAACGTGACGATCCAAAACCTATGGGATGCAGCAAAATCAGTTCTAAGAGGGAAGTTTATAGCAATACAAGCCTACTTCAAGAAACAATAAAAATCTTAAACAAACAATCTAACCTTAGGAACTAACCTAAAGGAACTACAGAAAGAAGAACAAACAAAACCCAAAGTTAGTAGAAGGAAAGAAATCATACAGATCACAGCAGAAATAAATGAAATAGAAACAAAGAAAACAACAGCAAAGATCAATAAAACTAAAAGCCGGTTCTTTGAGAAGATAAACAAAATTGATAAACCTTTAGCCAGACTCATCAAGAAAAAGAGGGAGAGGACTCAAATCAATAAAATTAGAAATGAAAAAGGAGAAGTTACAACAGACACCACAGAAATACAAAGCATCTTAAGAGACTACTATAAGCAACTGTATGCCAATAAAATGGACAACCTGTAGGAAATGGACAAATTCCTAGAAAGGTATAACCTTCCAAGACTGAACCAGGAAGAAATAGAAAATATGAACAGACCAATCACAAGTAATGAAATTGAAACTCATTAAAAATCTTCCACCAAACAAAAGTCCAAGACCAGATGGCTTCACAGGTGAATTCTATCAAACATTTAGAGAACATTCTAACTTCCAACCTTCTTAAACTCTTCCAAAAATTGCAGAGGAAGGAACACTCCCAAACTCATTCTATGAGGCCACCATCACCCTGATACCAAAGCCAGATAAAGATACTACAAAAAAAGAAAATTACAGATCAGTATCACTCATGAATATAGATGCAAAAATCCTCAACAAAATACTAGCAAACAGAATCCAACAACACATTAAAAGGATCACACACCATGATCAAGTGGGATTTATCCCAGGGATGCAAGGACTCTTCAATATATGCAAATCAATCAATGTGATACACCATATTGACAAATTGAATAAAAACCAAATGATCTTCTCAATAGATGCAGAAAAAGCTTTTGACAAAATTCAACACTCATTTATGATAAAAACTCTGCATAAAGTGGGCACAGAGGGTACCTACCTCAACAAAATAAAGGTGATATACGACAAACCCACAGCAAACATCATTCTCAATGGTGAAAAACTGAAAGCATTTCCTCTAGGATCAGGAACAAGACAAGGATGTCCACTCTTGCCACTAGTATTCAACATAGTTTTGGAAGTCCTAGCCAAGGCAATCAGAGAAGAAAAATAAATAAAAGGAATATAAACTGGAAAAGAAGAAGTAAAACTGTCACTGTTTGCAGATGACATAATACTATACATAGAGAATCCTAAAGATGATACCAGAAAACTACTAGAGCTAATCAATGAATTTAGTAAAGTTGCAGGATACAAAATTAATACACAGAAATCTCTTGCATGCCTATACAGTAACGATGAAAGATCAGAAAGAGAAATTAAGGAAACAATCCCATTCACCATTGCAACGAAAAGAATAAAATACCTAGGAATAAACATACCTAGGTATGCTTACCAAGGAGGTAAAAGTCCTATACTCAGAAAACTATAAGACACTGATAAGAGAAATCAAAGATGACACAAACAGATGGAGAGATATAACATGTCTTGGGCTGGAAGAGTCAATACTATGAAAATGACTATACTACCCAAAGCAATCTACAGATTCAATGCGATCCCTATCAAATTATCTGTGGCATTTTTTACAGAACTAGAACAAAAGATCTTAAAATTTGTATGGAGACACAAAAGACCCCGAATAGCCAAATCAGTCTTGAGGGAAAAAAACGGAGCTGGAGGAATCAGACTCCCTGACTTCAGACTATACTACAAAGCTACAGTAACCAAGACAATATGGTACTGGCACAACAACAGAAATATAGGTCAATGGAACAGGATAGAAAGCCCAGAGATAAACCCCCACACCTATGGTCAACTAATCTATGACAAAGGAGGCAAGGATATACAATGGAGAAAAGACCATCTCTTCAATAAGTGGTGCTGGGAAAACTGAACAGTTACATGTAAAAGAATGAAATTAGAACACTCCCTAACACCATACACAAAAATAAATTCAAAATGGATTAGAGACCTAAATGTAAATGTAAGACCAGACACTGTAAAACTCTTAGAGGAAAACAAAGGAAGAACACTCTTTGTCATAAATCACAGCAGGATCATTTTTTGATCCACCTCCTACAGTAATGGAAATAAAAACAAAAATAAACAAATGGGACCTAATGAAACTTAAAACCTTTTGCAAAGCAAAGGAAACTACAAACAAGATGAAAAGACAACCCTCAGAGTGGGAGAAAATATTTGCAAACGAAGCAACTGACAAAGGATTAATCTCTGAAATATACAAGCAGCTCATGCAGCTCAATATCAAAAAAACAAACAACCCAATCCAAAAATGGGCAGAAGACCTAAAGAGACATTTTTCCAAGGAAGACATACAGATGGCCAAGAAGCACATGGAAAGCTGCTCAACATCACTAATTAGTAGAGAAATGCAAATCAATGAGGTATCACCTCACACCAGTCAGAATGGGCATCATCAGAAAATGTACAAACAACAAATTCTGGAGAGGGTGTGGAGAAAAGGGAACCCTCTTGCACTGTTGGTGGGAATGTAAATTGATACAGCCACTAGAAACAGTATGGAGGTTCCTTAAAAAACTAAAAATAGAATTACCATATGACCCAGCAATCCCACTACTGGGCATATACCCAGAGAAAACCATAATTCAAAAAGACACATGCACCCCAATGTTCACTGCAGCACTATTTACAATAGCCAGGACATGGAAGCAACCTAAATGTACATCAACAGAGGAATAGATAAAGAAGATGTGGTACATGTATACAATGCTATATTACTCAGCCATAACAAGGAATGAAATTGGGTAATTTGTAGAGACGTGGATGGATCTAAAGACTGTCATACAGAGTGAAGTAAGTCAGAAAGAGAAAAATAAATGTCGTATATTAACGCATATATGTGGAATCTAGAAAAATGGTACAGATGAACCAGTTTGCAGGGCAGAAATAGAGACACATATGCAGAGAACAAACGTATGGACACCAAGGGGGGAAGAGGGGGCAGCTGGGGGGGTGGTGGTGGGATGAACTGGGAGATTGGGATTTACATATATACACTAATATGTATAAAATAATTAATAAGAAACTGCTGTATAAAAAATAAATAAAATAAAAATTTAAAAAAAAGAATCCAAGTAGTTTCATGCAATAGGTGAATGGGTCTAACATCTAGTATTTGATTAAGCCTATAGCTAAACCAATAAGGAAGGCAATGATTTATAAACCTTTTCTGGACCACAACTGTCTGAGAGCTGCTAAGTGCTAAAAGTTCTTCCCGGAAAAACATAAACACACACCAAATTTTACACAAAGTTTAAGTGCATTCATAGATCCCCCCAGAAAACATATTACTACAGTTAGCTATTTCTGACTGTGTAACAAACCAACCTAAAGGTAATAGCTTAAGACACACTATTTACCTGAAAGTTCTTTGACAGCAATTTAGGCTGGACTCAGCTGAGCAGTCCTTCTGGTCTTGTGTGGCTTCCCCACTATCTCTTTGGTGAGCCGTAAGTCAATTATGGGTGTTGCTTATGCTTCTGGGTGCTGGCTCATAGACGTGAGGATGCCTCGGTTCCACTTCATGTGGTTTATCATCCTCAAGCAAGTTGCCTGGACTTATTCTCATAGTGAAGACAGGTGTCCAAGAGAGAATTGAAATGGTCAAGGCCTCTTAAAGCCTAATTTCATAATAGGGGCTACTGCTTCATTCTTTTGACCAAAGCAAGTCACAAGGCCAGCCCAGATTCAAGGGACTCTTGATGTAAGATGTTATAAAATCATATTGTGAAGGGTATCACTACAAGAAGGGATAGAGAATTGGGACCAATTTTTCCATCGATTTACCATATCGATCATGAACCTAGGTTAATAATTTTCTGCAATGAAAATGAAGTAATAGAGGTTAAAAGAAAAAGCAGATTATTTTTACTGTGATATATAAGTGCAGAAACCAACAACTGTTTGCCATTCCAGGAAGTGTCCTCATGTGAAGTCCAGAGCCAGTAGAATACCTTTTTCCTAGTGGCAAGCAAGAAACTGTCAATGCTTTTCTTTTCTGAAAGGTAATATCTTAGAAAATAAATATGCTCCGTTCCCACTTTGTTATTAAAACAGGATACTATGCATTTCACATATATTTAGTGGGATGAATGTTAGCAATATTGATAGACTAGTTGAGGAAAGTGACACTGGGTATTCTAAATGTCTGTGTCAGTTTTTAGGCCCAACTCTACTGAAGTGGTATAGGACTTCATATCTTTCCACGGGTGTCATTTCTTGGGAATCCTATAGTTAACACTTTTTTCCCCTAAATTACAAGAGAATTGGCGTTATGGCAGAATCCACTTAGATGAATCCTCCATCCGGTCCCAACTCCCTCTCTGTAATTCTAGATCAGTTTTCTGTTGCTATGGTAACCATTTACCACAATTGTAGTGGTCTAAAACGACACAAATTTATTATCTTATAGTTCTGGAGGTCAGACATCTGAAATGAGTCTCACTGGGTTAAAATAAGGGTGTCTACAGGCTGCACTCCTTTCTGGAGGCTCCAAGCGAGACTCATTTTCTTGCCTTTTTGAGCTTCTCCAGTTTGCTTTTGTTCCTTGGCTCATGGCATCCTTGCACCTTCAAATCTAGCAAGGTCTGCTTGAGTCTTTCTCACGTCCCACTGCTCTGACTTCTCCTATCACCCACTTGCACACTTAAGAGCCCTTGGGATTACATCAGACTCACCTACTTTCAGATCAGCTGAATAAGAACTTTAAAATTTGTCTTTTACCTTAATTCCTCTTTGCCCTGTAACATATTCACAGGTTCTAGAGATTAGGGCATGGACATCTTTGGGGGCCAAACTGTGCCTACACAAAACCAAGGCCATCTCACTTCTTTTTTCAGGCTACCTTAGATATTGATGCCTAATGAAATGAGCCAATTCTTCCCAAGAGAGGTTTTGCAGCACATGCTTATGATATCAAGGAGAGTTTCTTTATGACAGCAAATTGTATCTTCCCAATGCAAATTCTAGAAATATCGACTATCACTGAAATATCAATCATCACTAAAATGTACAAGAATATATCATGGCTTTCCAACTATGAGAAGGGTCATTTGAAAGAATGTAATTGGATTATTTTATATAAATAAATTACACCCAGAGTCCATTCAATGCATCATGCTTGATTATTGATAGGTTCTTTGATTTACTACAAATCCTCTGCAGGTCCACTGCGTATTTTACACAAGAGAACAGCAAGCAGAGCCTAGTCCAGTCTATAACAAGATATGGTAGGATGAAGGTAGGAGTGCTAAGGCCAGAGATAAAGAAAGAATGAATTAGAAAATGAGAAAAGAAAAAAGATGTAGGAAGAAAAGAGAGCATAGCTATTGTGAATAAATGAAAGAGAGCATTAATTTCCTTGGGATTTAAGCAGTGGTTATATACTGGCTACCTCTTTTTTCACTAGGTATGACAATTAAAAATATTGGTATAAAATAGCATAATGTGGTATTATTATCATAGGGAAATAGGGGAATAAATTAATTCTGATTCCAAAGTCAGCAGTATGTCAGGCAACAATGTTTTTGTTGATATTCCTTTAGAAAAACCATCTATGTCTCCATTAAGAAATATCCACTCAAAAATGATGTGGCAATTTTTAGATATTCCCATTACCAGTAGAAACCTGGGAGGAAAAAACAGTCATGAGCTGTGGCACTAACTATATTTATATAAATCATGGGTGGTCTATATTCAGTGTTTCCTCCTCAATTTATTTCTGATGAAAGAGGGGAATCTTCCATCTAGACTGAACCATTTGAGTTTCCCCAATCATGCCTTCTTTCATTTCACTCTTTTCACCTGGAATCTCTTTCCCACTTTTTCTCCAGAATAATTCCTACTCCACCTTAAATTCTGAATTCAGACATCACTCTGAGAAGCACTCCCTGGTACCACCTCTCCTGCATACTCCTATAATGGAATATAGGAGTGTATCACCACATATGGCACATTGTAGTATAAATAACTGTCCACTTGTCTCCCTCACCCCACTCCCCAAATTAGTCTTTCTGCTACTTGAAGGCAAGGTCCCTACTGTTTTCATCATTGTGTTCTTAATGCCTGATACATAGTGAGTAATCAGTAATTGTTAGTTGACTAAATAGGTCAATGGGCAATAAATAAATGAAGGAAGAATGGGAGGGATGGAAGAAATCTGGGGGAAAAGATGCTTGACAATGCTTATTCATAGCCCAACCATAAAGGTTTTGTGTGTCTATAAGAGAAGTGCCACTTCCCACCATCTGTGATTTATAAAAAGGGTGCTTTTGACAGATGTTGGCCATCCTCAGCATACTCCATTTTCACAGAATAGCACAGACTATACAGTGCTCTCCTATGTAATTCAAGAGTGATTCCACACAATCACTAGCAAGCAACCAATGTGACTGTGTGAAAAAGAAACTTTGAGAGACAATTATTTGTTTCTACCAAAGAGATATGGAGTAAGTAGAGATGTAATCTCTCCTGATTTTGATAAGGCATTTTGATTGTTTCACAAAACAAAGACATTTAGAAAAGTTGGCTTGGGGCCATGTGTATATTAAAGAAGTGAATGACTGATTTGGGGGTTGCATTCAAAGGGCAATTACTAGTGATACATTATCAATTTGGAGAACACTTTTAAGCTGTGTTTGACAGGGATAATCCCTACATTTCTTACCTTTACTAATGTTCAAAATAAAAAGATTGAATATATGCAGTTGTTTGTATTCTGTTCAAAATAAATTTCAAATGACTTTGATGAAATGGGTAAATTTCTTATGAGGTGAAAAATGAAGACAAAATACATCTACTTAGAAATGAAAAGAAATCATTCACATGCAGAATAAAATACAGTTGACAGGTAAACATTAAGGACAGAAGAAAAACACCTGGGAGTAAGGGTCAATACTAGATTTGACTGTGAGCAGAATGAGTTAGCAATATAATGCCCTAAACCAGTCGTTTTCAACCAGGGATGATTTTACCCCCGCAGGATGCATTTGGCAATTTGTCTGGAGACATTTTTGACTGTCATGATTGAGGAGGGTGCTACTGGCATCTAGTGGATAGAAACCAGGGATACTACTATACATACTACACACAACAAAATCTCCCCACAACAAAGAATTATCTGGTCCAAATTTTCAATGGTGCTGAAGTTGAGAAAAAAACAAGTATAATAAAAGCATTATGTGATATAAGAATGTATTAAAATGAATGGTAATAGGCATTTAAAATTCCCCTCAACAATATTCTGTATCAAATCCTTATTAGAATATTGTGTCCTGTTTAGGATGTTACCCTTTAGAAAGTGTAGGCTATGAATGACTGGAAATAGACGGCATCATGATTGCCCAAGTCTTGCCCTTCTGCTGATGCAAGGAACATTATGCCATTACTCTGTCTCTCACCTATTAGGATATCTGGAAGTAATTCACGCCTGTTTTGAAGCTCAGTTCTGTGTCTTGGGTTAGCATAAAGAAAATCTAAGATTCCTGGATAAAAAATGCCCATAAATACACTGTCTGATAAACGACTGAAAAAGAAAGCTGAATAAAGTTTAAGTTGAATGTTCTGGAGAATTAAGCCAGTTCTCAATTATGTGCTAAAAGAAAAATCTCTAAAAGTTAGAACACAGAAAAATATCAAATATACGAATACGAATACCACAAAAGTCTAAATGAATGAGCCAAAAATCTTACATTACCAACATCAAACTATCCCAAAAGCTTAACATGTTTTAATATGCATTTTATAGTTAGAAATGTGGTAAAAATGAAGAATGAGTGATTCCAAAGCAAAATAAACAAATCTTCAAATCACTTTAGAGTAGACAACGGTTAGAAAAGGGATAAGGTGCTGGAAATGAAGTTAAAAGTGATCATTTTAAAAAGTGGGAAATGACAAGCAAGTTTTTGTGGTGAGAAGAGTTTATTTTCGTGAAGCCACATTGAACAAAATGACACAGTGGAACCGTTTTGTGTGGTCCTGTTCATATTTCCATTGGATAGGCACTGTGCTGATTCTACCATATGCTTTGCAGCCAAATATGACAAAATGTGACTTTAAGCAAAAATATGTATAAAATATTGTTTATTGTTTAAATTCCAAAACAAGTATTACATTCAGAATAAGAACCATGTACTAGTTAAGCACTGTAAAAACACCCTAAGAATGTATGGCCATAGCTTCAGTCTAAACGTTTTCTAAATTTTCTTTAAAGAGAAAGTTGAACTTAATATATTATTTAATTCATTAACCTGCTCAATAACACAAATGCACTAAATTCTACTTTGATAATGGATCGTTCAATAACTAAAAGGGCATAATTTGTATTATTGTAATATAATGCAAGTTGGAAATGGAGAAAAATGTAAGAAGGCTTCAGATAAGTCTTTTTACTTCATAGCCAGTAGTTTCAACCTCTTCCACAACAAAATCATTTCCCAGAAATACCAACACAAAATTAAGGATATTCCTTAGTGTTTCCTTACCTAGGCAAGTGGGACAAGTGTCAACTCTTGAATAATTAGGAATTAACCTAATTATTAATTAGGTTAAGTTGGCATTTTCTAAATCAATGCCTTTCTCAATTCTGAAAAAGTCTCTGCCTTTATCTCTTCACATACGGGAATTGCTAGTTCTCTCTATTCCTCCTATATTTTTTGGAGCTCCTCATGAAGCAAATGTTAGATCTCCTCATTTTAACTTTTAAATTAAAATTAAATTAATTTAAAATTAAAATTCATGTTTTAACCCCTTTCTTACTCTTTTCTTTTCTTACCTTTCCCCCATTTATCCTCTCTGTGCTGCATTATTGTTACCTTCTCAGATTGATCTTTCAGTTCACTAACTCTTTCTTCAATTGTGTCTAACATACGCCTTAATGTATCCATTGAATTTTATATTTCCAATGACTACATTTTTCTTTTATAGAAGTTCTCCTAAGTAATCTTTCAAACCTACCCTTTCTTTATTGCTAATATCTTTTTAAAATTTTGTGTTCCTTCTTTTATGCCCTTATTAATTTCTTTTAAAATATTAGTTGATGATTCTTTTTTAATTTTCTCACCATTTAAATCATGGAAGAACAAAGTCCCAGCCAACTAGTGGACTGTACTGATGTGGGACATTGCCCCCTCACTTCAAATATAAACTGGTATGCTGAATAAAATAGTATAATCAAACAAAATTAAATAGCTGAGTTATAAATTTTAAAATGAGAAATATGCAGGTGCTAGAAATGAAGAAGGAACTTGAAGAGTAGTGTTATGGGTTGAATTGTGTCCCCCCAAACACTCATACATTGAAGTCCTAACCCACAGTACCTCAGAATGTGATCTGATTTGGAAATAGTTTCATTGAAAATGTAAGTATTTAAGTTAGGATAAGGTCATAACTGGAGTACAGCAGGCCCCTAATCCAATATGACTGGTATCTTTATAAGAAGGAGAAGTTTGGACATAGACACACACATGTAAAAAGATATCATGTGAAGATGAAGGCAGAGATTAGGGTGATGGTCTCACACACTGAAGAATACCAAAGATTGCTAGCAAAGCAAACAGAAACTGGGTGAGAAGCATGAAACAGATTTTTCTTCCTAGCCCTCAGAAGGAACCAACCCTGCTGACACTTTGATCTCAGACTTCTAACCTCCAGAACTGTGAGACAATAAACTTTTGCTGTTTAAGCCACCCAATCTGTGGTACTTTGTTACAGCAGCCCTATCAAACTAATACAAGTGGTAAGCTGAAGCCAAAAATATGGGGCTCACTAGGTAATCAGGACTAGTGATGAGTCTTACTGTCTAGGAGCTAGAATTTCAAGTCTGGGAAAGAAAAGAAATTCAAGGATAGACCTTTACCCAGGGAGGTAAAACTGGCATAACATCAGGGATCCAGGAGTGCTTCTTTATAAAAAAAATAAAATAAAAACTAGAGAAATTCTACTTACTGAGTTAGAGAAATAAAGTATATCGTCCTAGAGCCCTGGGCAGAAAAATAATCGACATCTACAGAGATAATCTTACTTCTTCCTTTCAAATTTGGATGCCTTTAATTTCTTTTTCTTGCTTAATTTCTCTGGCTAGGACATTACTATGTTGAATAGAAGTGGCAAAACTAGGCATGCTTACTTTTTTCCTGATCTTAGAGGAAAATAATTCAGCCTTTCATGATTGAGAATGATGTTCACTGTGGATTTTTCATATACTATTTTTATTATGCTTTAGGGTAGTTTCATTCTGTTCCTAGTTTGTTGAATGGTTTCATCATGAAAGGGTATTGAATTTTGTCAGATGCTTTTTCTGCCTCAATTGAGATGATCATATGGATTTTTTTCCTTCATTCTGTTAATGTGGTATATTACACTGATTGATTTTCATATGTTAAATTATTCTTGCACTCCAGAAATAATCCCATTTGGTGATGGTGTATAATCCTTTTAATGTACTGTTGAATTCAGTTTATTAGTATTTTGTTGACAATTTTTGCATCAGCATTCATAAGATATTGGTCTACATTTTTTTTTTTCTTGTAGTTTCTTTGTCTGGCTTTGTTATCAGGCTAGCTTCATAGAATGAGTTAGGAAGTATTTCTTTCTCATCAATTTTTGGAAAATTTGAGGATTGATATTAGTTCTTATTTAAATGTTTGGTAGAATTCACCAGTGTAGCCACCAGGTCCAGGGCTTCTCTTGTTAGGAAATTTTTGATTAATGATTCAATTTCATTACTAGTTATAGGTTTATTCAGATTTTCTAATTCTTCATGATTCAGTCTTGGTAGGTTTTGTGTTTCTAAGAATTTGTTCATTTCATCTAAGTATCCAATTTGTTGGCATACAATCACTCATAGTACTCTTTTATAATCCCTTTAATCCTACAGTCAGTAGTAATATTCCCACTTTCATTTCTGATTTTGGTAATTTGAGTCTTCTCTCTTTATTTTTTTAGTCAATCTATCTAACAGTTTGTCCATTTTGTTGATCATTGTGAAGAACCAACTTTTGGTTTTGTTGATTTTTCTCTATTGATTTTCTAGTTTCAATTTCATTTATCTGTGTTCTACTCTTTATTATTTCCTTCCTTCTTCTAACTTTGAGTTTAGTTTGTTCTTCTTTTTTCTAGTTCCATAAGTTGTAAAGTTAAGGTTATTGATTTAAAATATTTTTTGGGTTTTTAATGTAAGTGTTTATAACCATAAATTTCCCCCTTAGCACTGCTTTCACTGCATCCCATAAGTTTTGGTATGCTGTGCTTTCATTTTCATTTGTCGCTGTCTTAGTCTGCTTGGGATGTTGTAACAGAAAATCATGGATTGGTGGCTTAAACAACAAAAATTTATTTTCTCACAGTTCTGGAGACTGGAGATCAAGTGCCAACAGAGTTGGTATCTGGTAAGAACTTTCCCTTTGAGTTGCAGACTGCTGCCTTCTTACTGCGTGCTCTCACAAACTCTTCTTGTGCCCGTGGAGAGAGAGAGAGAGAAACAGACAGACAGACAGACAGAGGCAGGCAGAGCTCTCTGATGTCTCTTCTTATAAGGACACTAGTTCTATTGGATCAGGACCCTACCTTTCTTACCTCATTTAACCTTAGTTGCTTCCTTAGAGGCTCCATCTCCAAATACAGTCACACCGGGATTAGGGCTTCAACATATGAATTTTGAGGGGACACAAACATTCAGTCCATAACATTACGCCCTCCAAATTCATTCCTTCTCACATGCAAAATACATTCATTCCATATCAAGAGCCCCAAAGTCCAAAGCCCAAAACCTCATCTGAAAATGATCTAAATCATATATGGGTGAGATTCCAGGTACAACTGATACTGAGGCAAAATTCCTCTCCAGCTGTAAACCAGACAAGTTATGGTCTTCCAAAATATAATGGTGGGACAGGCATAGAGTAGACATTCTCATTCCAAAAGAGAGAAATTGGAAAGAAGAAAGGGGCGATGGCTCCCAAGCAAGTTCAAAACCTAGCAAGGCAAATTCCATTAGAGCTTAAGGCCCAAGGATAGTCCTATTTTGTTTGATGGTCTGTCTTCTGGACCCACTGTGGTGGCTGTCCCACCTTCTGGACTCACTGGGGCAGTGAACCCATCTCCACAGCTCTACTGGGCAAGGGTCACACCCCTGCAATTCTGCCAGGCAGGAACCTTGTCTCCACAGCTCTGCTGAGCAGAGGCTGTCTGGCCATTGAAACTGAGGCCATGAGCCTGATGATCTCTGAATCACCTTCAGGATGATTCTTCCCTTTTCTTGAAGAATAACACATGTTCACAGCCAAATAGCCCTACTGTCCTTTTCTCTTGAATCTAAGAATTCCAACAGCCTCCTTTCATTTAGTTCACCCATGTCCCCTTCAGTTCAAACTGGCAGGGTTTCTGATCCTATAATCCCATAATCTTTTCATTGAGTTGCAGTCCAACCACATGCTTGGTGTTCTCCTTATTACATGCTTTCTCATTTTTTGCAATATGGAGGGGCTGAGAATTTTCCAAATCTTTAAGTTCTGGTTCTGTTTTGTTTAACAATTCCTTCTTTCATTCATAGCTCTCCTCTTGCATTTTACTATAAGTGGTCAAGAGGCCCTGGTTTCACCTTCAACATTGTGCTTAGAATCTCCTCAGCTAAATATCCAATTTCATTGTTCACAACTTCTATCTTCCACAAACTACTAGAGCACAAGTCAGCCAATTTCTTTGCCACTTTATAACAAGGATCGCCTTTTTATCAATTTCCAGTATCCTGTTCTTCATTTCCATCTGAGATCTCATCAGAATGGCCTTTAACATCTATATTTCTACCAACATTTTCTTTATGATTATTTACATATTCCCTAAGAAGATGGAGGTTTTCTCTCTGGCTCTCCTCTTTGCTTTAAGATCCCTCACCAGAATCCATATGTCTACCAACAGTCCCTTCATGGCAACTGAGGCTTTTTTTTTAGCAGGTATCCCCCAAATATGCAGCCTCTACCCATTACCCAGTTCCAAAGCCATTTCCACATTTTCAGGTATTTTTACAGCTGCAACATACTTCATGGTACCAAAATCTCTCTACCAGGGCAGCTGTAACAAAATACCACAGACTCTGTGGCTCAAGCAACAATTATGTATTTTCTCACAGTTCTGGAAACTGGAAAGATCAAGGTGAGAGCTCTCTTCCGGGCTTGCAGATGGTCACATTCTCAGTGGGTCTTCACATGGCCTTTCCTTGGTGAGGGCAGGGAGAGAGAGAGAGAGAGAGAGAGAGGACTCTCTGGTGTCTCTTCTTATAAGGATACTAATCCTATCAGATCAAGGGCCCATACTTACTACCCCATTTAACCTTAATTACTTCCTAAGGGTCTCATCTCCAAATACAGCCATACTGGGGGTTAGATTTTCAACAAATTTGAGGGGAACACAAACATTCAGTCTATCATACTCTCTGAGTACTTTCTAATCTCCCTTGTGATTTTTTTCTGTGATCCATTAGTTGTTTAATTTCCACAAATTTGTGAATTTTCCAGTTTTCATTCTGTGATTGATTTTTAACTTCATTCTGCTGTGGTCAGAGAAGATACTTTGTATGATATATCTTTGGATCTACTGAGAGTTCATTTGTGACCTAATATATGTCTATCCTGGAAAATATTCATTACATGCTCACTTGAGAAGAATGTGTATTTTGTTGTTATTGAGTAGAGTGTCCTGTATTAGACCTGTTAGATCTAGTTGGTTTATTACATTGTTCAAGTCCTCTATTTCCTTACTTATATTCTGTCTGGTTGTTCTATCCATTATTGAGAGTCAAATATTGTAGTCTCCAAATATTATTGTAGAAATGTCTTTCCCTTCAATTCTGTCAATTTTTGCTTCATATATTTTGATGGTCCATTATTAGGTGCATAAGTGTTTATAATGGTAATATCTTTTTGCTGTATTGAACCTTTTATTAATATATAATGTCCTCATTTGTCTCTTGTACTTTTCTGATTTAAAGTCTATTTTGTCTGATATTAATATAACCACCCCTGCTCACTTTTGGCTACTATTTGCATGGAATATCTTTTTCCATTCTTGCACTTTCAATCTATTTGTGTCTTTGGATCTAAAATGAGTCTCTCTTGTAGACAGCATTTAGTTGGATCTGTTTATTAATCCATTCTGCCAATCTCTGTTTTTTGATTGGAGAGTTTAATCCATTTATATTTAAAGTAATTGTTAATAAAGAGGGATTTCTGTCATTTTGCTATTTGTTTTCTATATGCCTTGTAACTTTCTTGTCCCTCGTTTCTTGCATTATGGTCTCTTTTGTATTTAGTTAATTTTTCTGTAGTAAAAGGTTTTAATTCTCTTCTAATTTCTTTTTATGTACACTCTATAACTATTTTCTTTGTGGTTACCATGATGATTACATTTAACATCCTAAACTTATAGCACTAATTTGAATTCACACTGGCTTAACTCCAAAAACATTCAAAAACTCTGCTCATTTATAGCTACGTCCCCACCCCTTTCAGTTACTGGTGTCACAAAATTATATCTTTTTATAGTGTGTCCAAAACTTAAACTAATATTTTGGTTTTTTAAAGGCATTAGCCTTTTGAAATTATGTAGAAAACAAAATGTGAAGTTACAGACAAAAGTTATAATAATACTAGCTTTTACAATAAATTAAAAAAATGTATTAGTCTCTTAAATCATGCGGAAGACAAAAAAAGTGGAGTCATAGTCTATTGGTACAGTAATACTAACTTTAATAACTGCCCATATGTTTACCTTTACTAAGATTTTATTTCTTCATAAAGCTTCAAGTTATTGTCTAGTGTCTTTTTGTTTCAACCTGCAGGACTCCCTTTAGGAGTTCTTGCAGTGCAGGTCTAGTGGTAAAGAACTCGCTCAGATTTTGTTTATCTGGGAATGTCTTAATTTCTCCCTCACTTTTCAAGGACAGTTTTGCTGGATATAGGATTCTTGGGATTCTTAGTTGACAGATTCTTTCTTTTAACACTTGAATATATCCACCTACTGCCTTCCTACCTCCAAATTTTCTGATAATAAATCTGCTGATAATCTTATTGAGGACCACTTGTGTGTGACCATTTGCTTTCCTCTTGCTGCTTTTAAGATTCTCTTTGTCTTTGAATTTTAACGGTTTGATTATAATAATAGCAGTATGGATATCTTTGAATTCATGCTACTTGGATTTCACTGACCTTAGGTTTTGTTTGTTTGCTTTGGCTGCGTTGGGTCTTCGTTGCCGCATGCAGGGTTTCTCTAGTTGCGGCAAGTGGGGGCTACTCTTTGTTGCGGTGCACGGGCTTCTCACTGTGGTGGCTTCTCCTGTTATGGAGCATGGGCTCTAGGCACACAGGCTTCAGTAGCTGCAGCACATGGGCTCAGTAGTTGAGGCATGATGCCTTAGAGTGTGCAGGCTTCAGTAGTTGCGGCATGTGGGCTCAGTAGCTGTGGTGCGCGGGGTCTAGGGCTTGCGGGCTCCAGTAGTTGTGGCGCGTGGGGTCAGTAGTTGTGGCTTGTGGGCTCTAGAGCGCAGGCTCAGTAGTTGTGGTGCATGGGCTTAGTTGTTCCGTGGCATGTGGGATCTTCCCGGACCAGGGATCAAACCCATGTCCCCTGCATTGGCAGGCAGATTCTTAACCACTGCACCACCAGGGAATTCCCAACCTTAGATGTTTATCTTCTTGTCTCTCATCAAATTTTGGAGGTTTCCAGCCATTATTTCTTCAAATAATCTCTCCTTCACTTTCTTTCTTTCTTTTCCTTCTAGTATTCCCACAATGTGTAACTTGGTCCACTTGATGATGTCTCACAAGTCCCTTAGACTCTGCTTACTTTTCTTTAATTTTACCTTTTTTTCCTGTTCCTCAGACTTGATAATTCCAATTATCCTATCTTCAAGTTTGCTGAATCTTCCTTCTGCCTGTCGAAATCTGCCTTTGAATCCCTTCAGTGAATTTTTCATTTTGGTTATTGTACGTTTCAGCCCTAGAATTTCTTCTGGGCATCTTTTTAAATTTTCTGTCTCTTTATTGGCATTTCCATTTTGTTCATGCATTGTTTATATGACTTTCCCCACATCTTCTTTTAGTTCTTTGAGTATTTTTACAACAGTGGTTTTTAAAATCTTTGTCTAGTATGTCTACCTTCTTGTCTATCTCAAGGATAGTTTCTGTTTGTTTATTTATTTCCTTTGAATGGGCAATACTTCCCTTTCTTTATATTCTTTGAGATTTTCTTTTGTTGAAAAATGGATATTTGAATCTAATAATGTGGTATCTCTTGAAATTAGATTCTCCTCCTTTCTCAAGGGCTTGCTGGTTTATGTTTTTGTCTTATTTTGATTGTTTTAAGCTTGCCCTGAGGTGTAAACTTAAGGTCTTTGCAGGTCCCTTCTGAGCCTGTGCCTTTCCCTGGGCATGTGTAATGACTTTCTAATTTCCTCTATATATACAGCTGCTTTTGAATGTCCTAGGCTTCAACGTCTGACTCCCAAAAGGGGAAAAACAGAAAAATGAAGGAGGGTTAAAAAAAAAAAAAGGGGCGGGGTGCCAACTCATTACCTCCCCTGGAAGTCACTTGAACCGGGGGGGGGGAGAGGCTTGCAACAATGGAGGGGGGTGGTGCAAATAATAGCTGGCCACCTCTGTGTCTGCACTTCCATGATCAGAACAAGCAATCAGAACACAGATCTTCAATATTTAGAGGACACAGTCCTCAATGCCTACCTTGGCTCCTGCAAGCTGCTCCAAGATCAAGTACACAGCTGTCTGCCTTGGCTGGGGAGCTGCTACTGTGCTGAATTGAAATTGATTAAAATTAACTGCAATTTATTGTCAAAGACTTTCCCTGGAAGCTGCAAGCCTTTAACAGACTCCAGAGTTCCAAAATAATTGCATCTGCCAGTGCAATTGTTGTCTAGGTGAGAGGACAGATTTCTGGTGCTTTCTACTCTGCCATCTTCCCAGAATCTTCCTCCCTAGTTAAATATTTTTAAGAACTACAGAGTCTGCAAATATCAACATTGCTGTGAACTGAAGTGTTTTCTTTCTTTTAAAGTAAAAAAGAAAAAAAGAAAAAGTTAACATAACCACCTGTTTTTACTTGGAAGAAACTCTAGGGTGCAAATTCATTTATACTAAATACTGCATGGTCTGACTTCACATGATTCCTATAAACATACAAATATTATTACTAATGATTCCAAGATTTTGTGATTCAAAATGTGGACTGAAAGGGGAGAGAAATGAGATCTTTAAGAGAAACTTACATGCATATTAAATCTGGACTCAGAGAGCTGAAGTTCACGCTACATCTTGGAACACAAATGGAATGTAATTTACTCCTTCACTCCTTTATTCATTCATTCATTCATTCAATGAATATTTATTGTGTGCCATTATGTCCCAAGCACTGTCCTAGACATTAAATACACAACAGTGAACAAAAAGACAAAGTCCCTTTCTCATAAAACTTACATTCTCACAGACACAAAAATAGTAAACACAACAAATAAATTATACACTATTTTCGAAGGCAATGCTCTAGAGAAAATATAAATCAGGGAAAGGGAACGATGAGTATCAGGGTGGGGAAAAGTGCTTGCTATTTCTTCTGCAGTGTTTAGGGAAGCCCTCATGGTAGTAAATAATCTTATATATTTGAATTATAGTTAATTCAGTTGGTAGTCAAATCTTCCTTTCAATCAGTTAATATGCAACACCCACATTAGTCTAACTTTCTCCACCTGGAGATTCTTTTGATCTTTTTTCCTTATTAAATTAAAATGTTCCAAAATGCTGTGCTTGTTGCTTAGTGGATCAGGCATGTGATGTACAAAAACCTGAATAAATATCCCTCCACCCCCCACCCCAGAGGTGCATGCAATTATTAGAGTGATTCTTTAAAGGATTTGTTAAAATGCCAAAATAGTGTCACAGAAAACACGTCAAATAAAGATTGAAGTTTACTTTATGAAAAAAAAAGTGTTTAACAAGGGTTTATGGGGTTTTATAAAAACACCTTAACACCTTACAGACCTAAGGGGGAAAAAGCTGTATTTAAGTATCATGCACCAATAGCAGACCACCCAATGGTGATGACTAGAATCCTCAAACAGACCCATCCTTGGGAGCCCATGTGGAGACCATAATTTTATGGTCTTTTTAATTGTATTTGGGTTATTACCTCATGCCCCAGCAAACACCTACAGTATTTAATAAAAATGAGTGCAGAACACTGTTCTCGTTAAACTATGTATTAACCAAAATCATAAACTAAGTATGCTTCACCATAAATTAACTGGGTGTTTAGTGTTTCTTTGCTTTTAAGTTATATTTATTTTTCTTATAACGTGGTATATGCTTCACTATGTACCAAATCAATGTTAATTGACTTAGCATTTAGACACAGTCTCCTATCTCTAGCTCATAGAGCCACAAACCCACCTGCCCTGCATATTATAAAGTGATAAATACAGTTAATCAACCCTCCAGATATTCAAAAAAGTGGCTATAAAAATCATTGGGAAATTTTTTTTTAATTTAAAAATTTTAAAAATAAATAAATCATTGGGACTGAAAAGCAAACAAACCTTTTCTTTTTTTTTTTAAGAACAGGGGAAAAACCACTTCATTTTGTATTTGTCTAGAGTCTAGTTGTAGTACTACTACTTACATCAAAGTTGATTCACATACAAAATGTTGTGGTCTTCCTCTGCAGAACCAAAGGAAGTATCTTGAAAACCTAAATTCCTTCATTTTATGTTTGTCTAGAGTCTAGAAAACAGATTCTTAATCTTTTGCCTCAGTGCTCTGCAGAAAAAATTAACAGATGAAGACAACATACAGAATTTAGAATTGATGTTCTTTACCACCACCACTGTCTGACTAGATATTCCAGCAAAATTCCCTTAATTACTAATTTACAGCTTCTTCTATTTCCTTACCTGGTCATTCCATAACCCCTTAAATTAAGATTTGTGCAGCCCTCTCCCTACAACATCACACTGATGGAATTCTTATTTAAGTCCCCCAGCATTTCCTAATTGCCAAAATTGCTTGTCTCTTTTCAGTCCCAATTGATTTGACTTCTCCGTAACTTCGACCTTATAGAGCAGAGGTCTCCAAACTTTTTGGCACCAAGGACCGGTTTTGTGGAAGATAATTTTTCTATGGACTGGGTGGCAGGGGGAGGGGAATAGGGGGATGGTTCAGGTGGTAATGGGAGTGATGGGGAGCGATGGGGAGCAGCAGATGAAGCTTTGCTCACTTGCCTGCTGCTCACCTCCTGCTGTGCAGCCCGGTTCCTAATGGGCCATGGACTGGTACCACAACAGGCGTTGGGGATCCCTGTTACTGAGCACTCCTTCCTCCATGAAGCCCTCTCCCACTTGGGTTTCCACACCATCACCATCCTGGATCCCACCCTACAGTCTTGGAGCCACTTCTCAGTCTCCTACGCTGGCTTCTTTTTCTCTGATCATCTTTTAATTACCAGTGATCCTATAACATCCTGGACATTCTTCTCTTTTCACTCTGCAAACATTCCCTGAGTGATTCTACCAATCTTAGTCTACTGACTATACGGTTACAATTCAAATTGAATGTGTGATGCCCCCCTCCTCCAAGAAGTGTTGGAACACTCCTCCCCCGGTGTTCCTAGTCCCAGTAAGAACAGATATTACCTACCAGGTGCTGGTGAGAGAAACTGAGACGTCAGAATTCTCTTTCCTCTACCTTCCATGTAAAGTTACCAGATTTAGCAATTAAAAATACAGGACCCTCAACTAAATTTTAATTTCAATGGACAATGAATAATTTTTTGTATTACTATTTCACAAGTATTGAAATTTTACCATATTTTATTCGGCAATCCTACCCCTACATCTAATCAAACATCAAGCTCCTAATTATTTCTCACTAATTAGGAGAAATACTGTCTCAGTGGACAATTTCATGTCCATTTATTTCCCATTGCCATCATCCTAGATTTAGCCACCACTGTCTCTTGCTTAGATCTCTAAAATAACCTCCCAAACAGACTCCCTGAATGCTCCATGACCCCTTAACATCTCTACACAGCACAGTAATCTTTTAAAAGACATGAATTATATCATGACATCCTTCTCCTTATTTCCCCTCAACAAATTCCTTACTATTAATACCTCAGTATTGGCCTCTGCCTACGCCAATAGGCAAAGGCAAGTAGTAGAACCTACTTTTTAGTGATTCTATTAAGTTTTTTATGCTTCGGCCACAATTATCTTATTTCAAACTCTTTTAGAGCCTTCCTGCCTTCACACAGAAAATTTCCACCACCCTAGGCTTTATAGATCACTGATAACAGAATTTTTAAAGTAATTTATTGAGGTGAAATTCAAATAGAACAAAATTAACCATTTTAAAGTGAAAAATTCAGTGGCATTTAGTACATTCACAGTGTTGTCCAGCCTCTACCTCTATATTTTTCTAAAACATTTCCATTACTCCAAAGTAAAACTCTTTAGGGAATTCTCTGGTTGTCCAGTGGTTAGGACTCTGCACTTTCACTGCTGAGGGTGTGGGTTCCCTGGTCTGGAAACTAAGATCCCACAAGCTGTGGGGCTTGTCCAAAAAAAAAAAAAAAAAGTCAAAGTAAAGCCCGTTACCCAGTAAGCAGTTTCTCCCCTTCCCCCCTCTCCTCATCTCCCAGCATCCATCAAACTGCTCTCTGTCTCTGTAGACTTGCATATTCTAGACAATTCAAATAAATGAAATCATACAATATGTGGCCTTTAGTGTCCAGCTTCTCTCATTTAACATGTTTTAGAGGTTCATTCATGTTGTGGTAAGTATCAGTTCTTCATTCCTTTTTGTGGCTGAATAATATTCCATTGTACATCTATACCATGATTTGTTTTTCCATTCATTTGTCAATGAACATCTGGGCTATCTCCATCTTTTGGATATCATGAATAATGCTGCTATGAACGTGCTTGTACACGCACTTGCTTGAATACCTGTTTTTAGTTTCTTTGGGGTATATATCTAGGCATGGAATTGCAAGTCATATGGTAACTCTGTAGCTTAATTCCTAACTTTTTGAAGAACCACTAAATGGTTTTCCACAGCAACTGAACTATTTTACATTCTTATCAGCAATGCATGAGGGTTCCAATTTCTCTACATCCTCATCAATACTGGTTATTATCTGACATTTTGATTATAGCCATCCTAGTGGGTATGAAGTGGTATCTCATGTGGTTTTGATTTGTATTTCCCAATGAATAATGATTTTGAGCATTCTTTCATATGCTTGGTTGCCATTTGTATATCTGTTTTGGTGAAATGTCTGTTCAAGTCCTTTGCCTATTTTTTTAAACTGGGTTGTTTGTCTTTTTGTTGTTGAGTTATAAGTGTTCTTTAAATATTTTGGACACTAAACCCTTATCAGATATGTACTTTGTCAATGTTTTCTGTCATTCTGTATGTTGTCTTTTCACTTCCTTGATAATGCCCTCTGATGCACAAAAGTTTTTAATTTTAATGAAGTCTATGTATCTATTTTTTTCTTTTGTTGCTTGTGCTTTTGGTGTCATATCTAAGAATTAGCTGTCAAATTCCTGGTCATGAAGATTTACCCCTACAGTTTCTTCAAAGAGTTTTACAGCGTTTAGTTTTTATGTTCAGGTCATTTATCCATTTTGAGTTACTTTTTATATATTCCTATCTTCTTCCCCATCTCTTTCCACTTCTCCTGTACAGCCCCTGTATATCTTTCAGGGCTCAGCTTACATGTTACCTTCCCTCCCTGTCAGAGTAAATAAGGTCTCCTATTAAATGCCCGCATTGCACTGTGTACTTAACTTCTGTCCTCTCTGCTACATTGTAAGTTCCAGAAGATAAGGCTTATGTTTGTCTGATCCACAGCTTCATCCCCATTGCCCAGTAGGGTGTCTGCCATGTATACTCAGAAATGTTCCTGGAATCACCCACTTCCCATAATTTATCTCCAACTCAGGCCTCTTCTCAATCATACTTATTCAATGAATACAATTTTTTTTCCCTTGCCTCCAAGTCTCTGTCTGAAATAAGCTGTGCTCATTGTCTGCCTAGCAACTACTATGTATCCTTCAAAACTTGCTCAGATGTCACCTCTTCTATAAAGACGTATATGACTTCTATAGATATTTATTCACTCCTTGGTAGCACCCTGTAGCTATTTCCATAACAGCACTCGACATATTGCATTACGGTTAATTTTTACAGGTCTGGTCCTACACTAGGCTATGAACTCTTCAATGGCAGGGAATAACCACCTTTTTATTTCTTTAGTGCCTCATACAGTGCCAGAAACATAGTAGGAACCCAACAAATATTGGTTAAATAAATCAGTGAATGAATATGTGGACAGTGAAAAAACATGAATCAAATTAATAATTATTTTTCTGTGTCCCCATAAGTGAGAAGACCTGAAAGTTGCCTTAGAATGATGTAGTAATTGCTCAGGTCTCCATCATAATCACCAGGCCAGTTGTGGATCTGCCCTTCAAATTTTCTGTTTAACTACATAGAAATTTAATTCCTGGGTTAATGAGCTTGTAAGACAAGTCAACTACCAGAGTTTTAAAAAAAATTTTAGATGCTTGGTACTGTGCTGGGTACTATGGGACAAAGAAAAGAAACATAAGGCAGGATCTTTGTCCTTACAATCTCGATTAGCGGAAAAGATGAACTAAAATGAAATAATGAATGAATTATATAACAATTAATGCATAATATAAGAATAGTCTATAACTAAGTACTAATTATCTGACAGTTTAAAGCTATAAATGCAATGGAATTCAGAAATAAACAAATAAGCTTTACTTATGTAGGAAATCATTACTGCATGCCTATTATTATAACAGGCTCTGTGCTAGATGCTGGGAATCTACATATGAAGAAGACGTCCCCTTCCTAGTCAAGAACGCTTTTGAGCATCTGAATAAAATCATGCTCCTCTCTCTAGGAAAATGCTGACATAGCCATTCAGTCAGAAGCACAGGTTAACAATGTGGACTTGCGACTGGCATCTGAAGTGAGGGGAAGTCTTGTGGGCCAGAGCACTTACCTGTGGGGTCTGCACTAACTCCAGGTAGTTAATGTCATAACTGAATTATAGGACACCCAGGTAGGTGTCCAGACAACTGGAAAATTGCTTGGTGTGGAAAACCCACAGGTTTGGTGTCAGAGTGTCTATGTGAGTAGAGGAAACAGTTTTTCCTTTAATAGTTTAATGGTTGGGGCTTCCCTGGTGGTGCAGTGGTTGAGAATCTGCCTGCCAATGCAGGCGACACGGGTTCGGGCCCTGGTCTGGGAAGATCCCACATGCCGTGGAGCAACTGGGCCCGTGAGCCACAACTACTGAGCCTGCGCGTCTGGAGCCTGTGCTCCGCAACAAGAGAGGCCGCGATAGTGAGAGGCCTGCACACTGCGATGAAGAGTGGCCCCCGCTTGCCACAACTACAGAAAGCCCTCGCACAGAAACGAAGACCCAACACAGCAAAAATAATTAATAAACTCCTACCCCCAACATCTTCTAAAAAAAAAAATAGTTTAATGGTTATAATAACATATTGTTCTTTATGTCAACACTATGTTGTTCATCTCTAATAGGGTTGGCTATCTATCTCATAGAATATTTCTAGGAAAATTGTTTTTTCAAATAATTTTTAAGTATATCACTGACAATGGGGATCTTTGAGTTACTAATGTTATCTTGTGCTGATGACCTCAGATGTATATATAAAATGTCCTGAAATAATATTAAATATTTTCTGAAGTAGGCAGTGGATGATACAAGTAAAGTCTAAGAAAAATCTAATGGTGAGACAGAAAGACTGGAAAGGAGGAGGGTCATGGTAAGGTAACAGGCCTTGATCTAAATGAGACAGGGTGAGGATTTGAATTCTGGCTGGCAGCAAGGATGCAAGGGAGGTATTAAAGAAATTCACATTTTAAAGTTCAGGATTTGACATTTGAAAACAAGAAAGGAGCCACAGATGCTAGTTATCATGGAAAACAGTCACATCTTGATAAAAGTAAAGAAATTGGGAGGGACATATGATGAACCCAAATTTGGCGATGTTGAACTTTAAGTAGTGACACAACATTTGGAGATTGGAGGCTGGAACTCAGAAAAGAGATTCAAGCTGGAGGCGCATTTGGGTGTCATTAGCAAAATGTTAATTGCTGAAATCAGTAGAATGTACGCTCTCTTTGATGGAGAAATTGCAACAATGAAAATCAGAGAAATAGGGGCCACAGAGGGGGAAAGACTTGAAATAGGCTCTTCTCATACATCTATGCACAATCATTACTGGAAAGCGTGACCACTTTAGTTTAAAAATCACAGCAGGCAACTTTTGTAATGGCTCCTGCCTCTCAATGATCTCCCATCTCTAGGAATGTCTTATGGCTATAGGGATGGCATCCAGTGTCCATGCTGCAGCATGACCCTGCACCTTGGTCATTGAACAAGAGAATATAAACCTAACTTAAGCAGAAATATTCTCTTTCTCTCCCCCCCCACTCTCTCTTTCTCCCCCTCTCCCTCGCCGTCTCACCCCGCTTTCTCTTGCATGTGCACATTTAAAACTTAGAATGGAAAGACACTGCAACTGGGCATAACACTTACAGTAGAGCCACACAGAAAAGGTCAACTGGGTCCCATTTCTAAGGTCCCTTAGAAGCTTAATCCCTAAGGTTTGGTTTCCAATACACCAGTCTCTTTCTAACAAATGCTATTACTCCTGTTTCTGCTTTAAGGTACTTGGAGACAGTTTCCATTGCTGTGAACAAAAGACTCAAGTAATACCACTGTCTCAGTCTGTTTGGGATGCTATAACAAAATACCAGAGACTGGGTAGCTTATAAACAACAGAAGTGTATTTCTCATGGATCTGGAGGCTGGAAGGCCTAAGATCAAGATGCCAGCAGATTCAGTGTCTGGTGAAGACCCACTTCCTGGTTCACAGATGGAGGGCTCAGCCCTGGGGACCTAATCATCTCCCAAAGACCTTCCTCCAAACACCATCACATTGGGGATTAGGTTTCAATATATGAATTTGGCAGGGACACAAACACCATAACAACAACAAATACTTAATGACCGTTCCCTCAGTGCTACTCAAACTTTAGTGTGGATATGAGTCACTTAGGCATCTTGTTAGCTGTAGTTTCTGATTCATAAGGCCTGAGGCAGAGCCCGGGAATCTGCATTTCTAACCAGCTCCCAGATAATGCCATTAAGGCTGGTCTGAAGACACACTTGAAGTAGCAAAGTACCACATAATGCTAAATCAGTCCTCAAGGAACTCGTAGCCTGGCAAGGCAGACGAGCCATACACACATGAAATAAATATTTCAGGGTATCACTATACAGCAGAAAGTACCCTGGAGTGATTTTAGCCTTGGTTCTATTTAAACTTGCTGTGTTTAAACTTGCAAATCACTCAATCAAATCGGACCTCAATTTCTGCATCTGTAGAACGAGGGTGACAGGATGACTATCACATCCTTCTCAACTCTTAAATTCTCTCCGTGATTAGGGGTAAAATTAATTATACAAACAGGGCGGAATATCAAATTAGACAACTGTCCCTTATATGTGTGTAATAAGAAAAGTTATTTCTAATAAAAATATACATTTAATAATTTTTAAAATGTACACAAAATATTGGGTGGAAAAACAGTTTAATAAATAATATATGCAATATTGAATTAATTTATACACATGTGTATATATCCATGTGTATTTATACATATACACACACACACACACAAACACACACACACACAGAGAAAAGCCCGAAGTGTTTAAATTCACTGTTAATTCTAAATTTTCCCCTTTATCCTTTTTTGTATTCTCCCCTAACAGGTATATTTTTATAAGAAACCCCAAGTCTATGACAGATAGTGTTCATCCTTGCCAATCCCTGAGTGTCCCAGCCCTACCCAGATGCTCCCCATTTCAGCCCTGAGCTGGGAATGGCTCAGTCAGTCCATATGTTAGAAGCTTCCTTCTCATGAGTGAGCAGAATCTGGAAGCAGTTTGTCCAGTGTTCCTGGAGGTGAATTGAGACTCCTGGGAATGAGCTACCATTTGATCTGACTGGCCTTCTGCCCAGCTTCTGGTTTTCACCCTAGCTCCCTGCTGGGATAGGAGCCCAGCCTTGAACCTCAGCCAAAAAAGCTGTAGCCCTCACTCCGCTTAATTCTTGCCAGCCCAGGAGACAGACACTGCTAGGGGTATCACCACCACTACCATCCCAACTTCCCCAGCTACTAGATTGTCCGAATTAGCCCAGGGAGACCTCCCAAGACTGCAGCTCAGATAACAGCTCAGATAACAGCAAATTCTCCCCCAGGCCTGAGACATTAGCCTGCCAAAAGCCTTTTACAAATGACTCCTTTACATTCACAAGCAGGCTAGAAACACCGCAACACGTTTTGCAGGTTAATTCACTGTACAGACAACATAGCAGCTAGAGTTTAAGAGGTGAAATGTCTGTGCTATTCAATCACAGTGCAATCACCCGTTTTAATTTTTATCTGTGCTTATATTATGGATGAATTGCGATCCCATAACATTTTGGGGACTTGGGTTTCCTCATCTGTAAAGTGATGGGACAACCCTTCAATTAAAATGCTAGATAAGTTTCTTTACCAAGCAATTATACTCACTTTTTGGACCTCTTCTGTTTCTCCCATAGTGTTCATACTGCGAAGCATGGCAGAGATCTCAGACTATTTTGTGGTTAGTTGTACACGTGTGTTTTTCTCCTGTGAGTTCCTTGAAGACAGAGATTTTGTTTTTACTTGGTCTTGGAGGCTGAGTTTCTTGCATGGTTATCAGCTCACAGTGGGCCTCAGTAAGCATTGACGGAATGGCAAACATTAATATCTAAGTCACAACACAACACCCAAGATACTCTGCACTTGAGCAAAATTTGCAAAATAAGTTTTTCTTTATAGTTCTTAACCGTTCCTTACATCCGGAAAATGTCATTTTTAGATAAAATGAGTCATGTTCAACTTCATCAGGGGAACCTTCAGTTCTTTTGGCTATCTGATAGTTGGAAAATGGAGGGGGGCGAGGGGAAGCCATTATTTTATGTATTAATATAATCCACCTTCTTCAAAAAAGGACTTAGGGCAGTTTGCAACATACAGGAAGAGGCAGGAACTGGCAAGCTTTGCCTTATTGACGCTCCTGAAGCCCTGAAGCTACCTCTCCAGAGAGAGAACAAGCCTAAAAGAATTTGGGGGAGGAGGAAAGAACAGAGGCACCAGAGAAAGCACCAGAATGTCAAGATAAACAATAAAAGTGTCAGGCTAGTGGTAGAGCTTGAGCTAGGCTGGAATAATTTTCTTCTTGACAGATTTCCTTCAGAGATTCCTTGGGTCACTTGAACATTTTGTAAAACATGTAACTGTTAGTGTCCCATTCACCCCTAGTCGAGAAATAGTGCCTTGAGAGTCTAGCGGAAGAGACAGTACAAGATAATTTTCAGAAAAAGGTAAAATCATAACTCCCATAGAGCTATAAACACGTGTTAAAGATTTTTTTTTAACAAATCATATGATATGAGGGAACCAGGCATATGTTTAACCGTTTAAAGGAAAAGTCAAAACACAAATTTATAAGGCGTAAACTAGTCCCTAGTTTATAGGGACAAAACTAGTTTTTCCATGTGGGAGAGGAAATAAATTAAAAACACTAGTAGATCAGACATAATGTACACATCTATCAGTTACGTAAAACTCACAGAGAGTCGCAAAATAGCTCCATGGCAACGAACCAGGCTAGAATCTGATTATCTAGAAGTGTAGGCTACAGATGAGACATAATTTTCTATTAAAACACAAATTTTTTTCTACTTGACCCTCGGCCCTAACAGATCTCTTAAACCTAACAGATATTCCAGCCATGCTTTGGTGAGCAAACTGCTGTCAATTCATAACTGAATTCTCTACTGGTTACCTGAGATGTTGATATTCCATGGTGCTCATTGAAAAAGAGCCCCATTTTTGACATCAGGGATCTCTGTGTGACAGAGCTGACCTTATGTTTTTAAAATTCTTAAGAACCTGACATTCAGTACTAGACATTCTCTACTCTGGTACAGAAATGGGACATGGGGGTTTTCCTTATAGACAAGGCCAAATTATTTTCTCAAAAAGTAATGTTGACTCTGCTCAAATACTCAGGTATTCAGTTGAGACCCTACTGTTCCGTGCCATGAACACAGAAGATACTTTGGGCCTGAGACATTCTGAAGGCTGTTACCTGTTCCCTGGCTTCATACTTTGCAATAATTTCTTCAGGAGCAGAGAGCAGCATCTCTGATGTACCTGTGGTGCTTCCATAGCTTGAGAGCCAGTCTCGGTGGTGTCTGTGCCCTTTTACATCAGTTGCCCAACTGGTAGAAGCAGTGGTTTCTCCCTGTGAGTTAGACCCTAGATCCAAAGGCAGAAACAGGTTGGGTAGCTGAGCCCTTTAAGGCACCCTCCCCTGACACACGCACGCAGTGGGGTCACCCCTGGGCTGTCCTCCTCCGGCACCACCCTGCTGGTCTCCCCTTGTTATCCTATCTCGACCCAGGCGCTGAGCAGCCTTTGTTCACCTATCTGAACTTGTTCTGTGGGTGTATCTCTTCTTTCGGTTTTATCCCCTCGGCTTCCTCCAGGAGCTCCACTCTGTTCCCCCCTACCTCAGGCCACTCCCTCTTCTCAGGAATGTTTCTCTTATCTCTTTTCCTGTCAGTTTTATTCAGAATCTCAAGACTCCTGTAACCTTGAGCAAGCAGCAGGCTGGGAGGTGGGATTAGGATCCCCTGGGCTAAACGGGGAGGAGGGGAATTTCCTCCCGGCCAGGCACTCTTAAAAACCACCAGTTGGCTGCCTTGACCGTGAAAACAGTTCAGCTTAGCCTTTGGTGAATGTCTGATTTTTTTTTTTTTAAGTAGAATTGTATCCCCACGGACCCACCCGGGTAGGTTGGCTGTAAAATATACATTCCAATAGCTGAATGAGTTGACCTGTTGTATGGGGTTACTTAGTATTGTTCATTTAAATACTGGAGAATGTCTGTCAAATACAATGGTTTTTGTTATAGCACAGCTGATGTTAAACTGTTCTGACAGTAAATAGGCAACAGGTTCCGCAGCTTCGAAAGGAAAATCCTGGTTTGTGTTAATCAAACCATGTCATCGGCCTGGAGAGGGGCGCATACTCTTACCATTTACTGTGCCTTGCAGCGTCCTCCCTGCTTATTTAACAGCTGTATCAAGTTATATATGAATGCCGAATTAGGACAATACCCTGTTTTATACATTTAGAATTGAAATTTTATCCTACCCAGAAGAAACTCAGAATGGACACCAGGATTACAGAACTCAATTCACAGATTCAACCAAAAGACATTCATTGAGTGCCTCACTGTTCTATGAACTGGAGATACAAAGATGAGTAAGACATGGTCTCTGTCCTGGGAGAACTTAAGATACAGTGGAGAAGACAGTGCAAATGAATATGACAACATTTTCACAAGGTTGACGTGGCCGTGGGCCACCGTGGTATTCCCAATGTCTAGGATTCCTAAAAACTTATGCATTTGAATAGAAATGAAATTCAGTGGTGGTATTATGACATATGGTCTTATGGGAGCACTAACAAGGGACCCGATCAGAAAATAAAATCACCATAAAATGTCATTTCTTTGGTGTTTATTTCTGGTATTTTAAAAATCAAAATAATAAAAGTAACACAGGTTTATTGTAAAAAGTCATCCACAATCCCATGACTTCATTATTCTTAACTATTTTGTTTCTGAATAATAGATACCTAAAACCTGCTCATTCTTCAGATAAAATATATCCTGAGAGCTACTTAGGAAAAAAAGGGCTTGCCTAAGCGCAGTGGCCTTTGTTTTGTTTAAACTATAAATGATAATAAAGAGTTATGAGAACCCAACTTAGTAAATGACTTGAATCCGTATCATACATAGAGATCATCATATGACTCTGAAGGTGAGGCAGACAACTTCTTACACGGTTGGATATTAGTACCACGAGGGTTCTTTTCAAAGAAGACTTCCATGGACAACACTTTTCCTACATTCATATTCATTATTGGTTCTGTCAGTTCAGCCTAAAGTCTTTCACTGAAGTCATTCATAACCACCCCTTCCCCTCAGCAAAGACAAAGGGGTTATAAAATTGTCTGCACTTAATAAGTCCATGTATCATTCCAGGTAAGCCATTTAAATGGTTGTTTTACAAAATTTGCAGGATGTATTTGACTCTCAGAAGTCTTTCTTGAACCACATAAAATATTAAAGATCAATGTGAAAATGAAGATTTGTAATTTTCTTTTAATATCAAAAGAAATGAGTGTAAGTCTTTTTTAAAAGGGGCTTCTCAGGACTAGCACCTGTAAATTCAACACCAGGTTTTTTCTCTATCTTACCTCAGTCTCTGACTTTGGCCAAGTCATCTCTTGTACCTAAGTTTTCTCACCCCAAACGTCATATCAATCACTAGAAGGTGATGAAAACCAAATCATGACTAAGGATTAGAGAGGATAAATAAGTTTATAGTTTTAAGAAAAGAATAAGCTACAGATACCAAATTCCTTTAAGACAGCAAAGGCAACACAAACAACTGTGCCTTCAGGTTTCTGACCTATAATTTCTTCACTTCTAAAGTGAAGAGTTGAGTTAACTGATCTCTTGGGTCCAATGTGGTTTAAAATTCTATTACCATGTTATTCTATTACTGTAAGAATTATGTCCAGAAAAGTAAGAAATAAAATAGCAGAGAACAAAATAGTACATCCATAGTAAACATCTCTAAAATGCTTCTAATTTAGCTTCTTCAATAGGAAAGTGAAATCTCAAAGAGGCTTAGCTGGTGGTGAAAAGATACTCTGGAAACTTTAGCCTGATTCAGGCCCAAGGTCAAGGAATTAATATACTCAGAACCACAACAAAGTAGCCATAGTGGCAGAGGGAATAATTTAGAGTAGATTGGAAAGGAATTTGCTATTTTCTCTACTCTGGTTTTATTCAAAGCCATAGAAAAATTACTTCCAAGGCAATTTTAAAACTGTATTTAATAATGAAGTATCAAAGTAGATACAGCACTAGACATTTCTTTAGGCCATTTATATGTTTCTTTGGGTGGCTGTAGGTTCTCAGCTTCCAGCGTATCTGAGTTATGTATTAATGGCTTAGTACAATGAAGAATCTTAATGGCATATTTACTGAAGCACTTGATCTATTCCTTGGGGGTGAAGAGATCAAGTGCATCCTTGTTAAAGCACAGAGAGAGACTTGGTAGAGGCAGTAGAATGGCTGCTGCAGCCTGAGGTCCATAGACTCACCCTGTGTTTTGTTGATAACCTCAACTTGTCAAAGTTATAATTCATCACCAGGCATTTTGAATTAGAACCTAAGACATTTCATCAATACCTGTCAATCCACACCCAGCAAAGAAAGCAATACAGTGTCAAGCGAAGGATTTAATTTAACGAGCTGGCCATAAAGCTGTCATGGGTTGTTTTTTCTTAGCCTCCCTTCTTTCACCACTTCCGAAGCCAAATACACTGGGTGCAACAGAATCATTCTGAGTTAAGAGAAATCCCCACAGACGTCCCCACTACCCATCTGTATAACCAACTAGAGAACTGGCTGGCCAATAAGGCCCCAGTTTCTTTGACTGTTAAGTAAAGATATTAAACTAAATGGTGTTTAGAGCTAACATTCCATAATTCTATCTCATTTTTTTCTTTGGGTAGCTACTAGTTTGAAGAACCCTGTGTAAAACCAAATTTCCAATTTTTGCCCCAAGGAAATTTGATTTCTTTTTTCTAAAATAAAATCTCTACAGTACAAAAAAGCTGAAGGTACCTATTTTAGCTTTGCTCCTTAGGGTGGTATTTAAAGAATGAAACCAGGAATGGCTGCTATCTAAAGCAGCAGTCATAAAAAAAAAAAAGAATAAAAGTTATAATTTAGAATGAAATTGTTCTCAATGAAATAATGCCACATATGAGTGCATCTTCTTTTTTTTTTTTTTTTTGCATCTTCTTTTTAACCTACTTATGTAGGTTATTTTTTGTGAATTTTTCTAACCAAAATAAAAATACCATGCCAGTGTCCCTATGTTATAAGTGGGCTCACAAAAAAAGGGGCTCTTATAAATGATCTGCTTTCTTTCTTTTCTGACTTTTTTTTATTGGAGCAGAGTTGATTAACAATGTTGTTTTAGTTTCAGGTGCACAGCAAAGTGATTCAGTTATACATATACATGTAACCATTCTTTTTCAAATTCTCTTCCCATTTAGGTTATTACAGAATATTGAGTGGAGTTCCCTGTGCTATACAGTAGGTCCTTGTTGGTTATCTATTTTAAATACAGTAGTGTGTACATGTCAATCCCAATCTCCCAATCGATCCCTACCCGCCATCATTCCCCCTGGTAACCATAAGTTCGTCCTCTAAGTCTGTGAGTCTGTTTCTGTTTTGTAAATGAGCAAATGAACTGCTTTCATTGTAGTTAAGGGTTTTGTTTTGTTTTGTTTTTTAAAGGCTAGTTCTGAAAAGGACCTGGGAATTGAAAAATCACTCCTAGAACTATCTAGAGGAAAACGTAACAAATAAAACTATATTCAGCTTCACTACTGGACACATAATTACTAATCGTATAATTACTAACCCTGTTATTGCCAGCATTTCCAGTTCAAATGACAGAAAGACTGAAACGTTCTTAAACGTTGACCATGAAGCTGAAATGAAATAGAGTGTACAGACCAGCTTTCCCTATAAACAATGACATAAAGGACAACACAGTCAATCAATAACTTCTGGATCAGGCCAGGAGAGGTAGTATACAAGAAACCTGGTTTTAGAACAAGGGTCTAATGTGGAGATAGAATGATAGATAAAAGAGTGGATTCTTTAACCAAGTTGAGCTACTTAACTTTTAATCTGCAAAGGACAGTGGAGTGTAGCTAAGTCATACAGAAACAACTGAATGCCTTCTCCATGAAGTGACCTACTCTCTGGCTGCAGTAGGATTAAACTAGTTATTTCTAAGTTCCTTCGAGTCTCTTTTTTCAATGATTCCTGGAACTTTCAAAGACTTATCCAAATGAAACACATGCCCAGTTTGAAGGCAAATCTACCACAGAAAAAGCCTCCTTTCACACCCAGTTCTATCTCACCTCAGCCAGTTTATCCAAGATTCTGGCCTTTCAGCTTTCTGAGCTCAAATTTTCATTTCAACTACTCCACCTCCTAGAAATACCTAATGGACTATTAAAGAATTGGCAATGAGTAAAAGAAATATTTCATAACTGTTATTTTTATTTTGGTTAGAAAAATTCACAGGTTATTTCAATTCACAGCTATAGTCCTTAGCCCATTTTAGAAGAGCAGTTGGGGCTGGAATTTTTTTATTTAGCTTTTCCCTAAACTACCTGCAAATCATTAAAAATGTATCCCCAGTTGGATCGATGGTTGGATCCCCCAGTTGGATCTATGGTTAACTAACTGTTCTTTGCAAAATCCATCTGTAAAGATTCAGTATAAAACACATTTTATTTCCCATTTTGCTGTGATCCTAATTATTTTTGATAATATAAAAATTTTTGATAATAAAAAATGTGATGCCTCTGCTTAGGCTAATCTTGACCTAATTCTCATAAAAATAAACATAATGGTGTTAGAGTTCACAACCTTTGGGCATCACAGTTGCATACTTGGAGCTAACACCGCTCTCATGGGATGACATAGGAATATCTTGAGCACCAAAGTTCTAGAAAGCAGTGACCCAAAGTGTGTGCAGCCCCACGTGGCTCCCATTAATTAAGGTGTTTAAATTTTACAATCTTGAATTAAGAATCTCCCTCTGTATCATGTTGAAATGTTCTTTGAAGCTGCCATTTATTATATGCCTACCATCCAGCAGCAATCAGTTAAGTGTTTGTTTAGTGACAAAGTCTTCCCCATACTCCATTCACACTTGATCTTGTACTTCTGAGACCCAGAACAAACACGGGAAAGGAAAGCAAAGTCAGTTAATGGAGGTAGACTGTCATCAACTATTGCTTGTCCCTCAATTAACCCTTACAGTTCTAATGACTCCGTAAAATTTCAAAAAGTTAATATTAGATACGAAAACCCAAGAACCCACATTTAAATGGAAGCCTTTCATTGGCAGTTAGTCAAGGAATAAATTAAAATAAGGAAAGAGTGCAAGGTGAGGAGTCAGAAGCCCTGGGTCATTTACTACCAGTGGTTTCAGCTTCATCTGTCTCATGGGGCGACCCACCTTAACTACCTGACGAATTCGCTTTAAACATCTAAGTGAGGCAATGGGCATGAATGCGCTTTGTAAACAATAAAGTACATTACAAAATATTTGAATAATTCACTTTCCTGTTCTATGTACAGAAAATGGACATACATTTTTTAAAAGAAATTTTTATGAAAGAGTTTCAAAAGGACTGCAAGATTTCTAATAAAATTTTCTACTTTTCTCATCAGAAACATAAGGGAAGGGGTAGTAAGGTAGCAGCTGCCCAAGGAATCAGACAATAGAGAGCTCAAAATCTGGCATCAGGGAGAGCACTGAAAATGCCTGAATCGTTCTAAGAAAGTTTGGAGAAAAGAGATTCACAATTTTCCACAAGACCTAATTTTAGTTTAATTGCGAATTTTTAAAACTACAAAACAGCAAAATATTCATGCAAGCAGAGCTCTTTGTTGGTCACCCCAGGGCACCTGTCCTCAGACTGGCCCCTTCTTGCATCTTTACAATGTTTTTGGACACCTGTGAAATTCTGAAGGCAAAAGAAAACATCTGCTCACTCCCATAATCATGCCTCCGGGTCTTATGAGCCAATGTTTTATTAATTTATTAATAATTATTATAATATTATCATCGTAGGATTTTTTAAAAACTTGCTGCTATGTTGCATTTATTTTATTATTTTTAAAGACGTATTTATTATTTATTTATTTTATTTATTTTTGTCTGCGTCAGGTCTTAGTTGCGGCACACGGGATCTTTGTTGGGGTGCACTGGCTCTTCGTTGTGTCACACGGGCTTCTCTGTAGTTGTGGCGTGCAGGTTTTCTCTCTCTAGTTGTGGTGCACAGGCTCCAGGGCGCGTGGGCTCTGTAGTTTGCGGCACGCAGGCTCTAGTTGAGGCATGTGAGCTCAGTAGTTGTGGCGCGCGGGCTTAGTTGCCCTGAGGCATGTGGGATCTTAGCTCCCCAACCAGGGATTGAACCCGTGTCCTTTGCATTTCAAGGCAGATTCTTTACCACTGGACCACCACGGGAATCCTGCATAGCAGGATTTAGATTCGATCACATACATGTCAGTGGTAAATTGGACAGAGGAACTACTATTTTAATTGAGATTATACTTACTCATTTATGATTTATTGCTAATCCAATGAAGGGTCCCTAAATGTCTAAGTGTCCCAGGCCCAGAATTACTGAAACGGTGCAAAATAAACACAAGCCTCAGTATGAAACAGAAAGAACAGTTCAAGAAGAAATTTGGAGATCTGTGAGTTTCTCTAAGAAAGCTTGGGGGAATGAGATCCCTTGCTATTTACAAAGCTCTGTTAAAATGAAATCACTTGATTTCTTTTCAAAGTTATAAAGTCGCAAAAGAGTCATGCAAGCATCTTCTTCGCTAAGTAACAGAGAGAAATAGAAGTGAATAGTTTTCTCTGTATTTGATCCATCTTTTCTCCTCTCCATCTCTCTATCCCTCCTTCCCTCCTTCCTTTCTTCCTTCTTTCTTGCTCTTTTTCTGAAAAGCAATGAGCTTAATCTGTAAAGAAATAGGATGTTTCCTATAGCCTGGGCAATTTTTTATATTTTTTTATCTTTGTGTCTCCATCCTGCACCACCCCCTCTCTCCTAACAGTAGAGATGGGGGGAGGGTTTTATTTGATTAGGTCAAAGGTGAGGCTCCCAGGACAATATTATCCTTTTAATAGTCTTTGGTATGACAGAAAACATAAAACCAGAGGCCACATACCTGTCTTATCCACACATACCATCAGCATCAATAGGTATTTTACCACGGCCTGAGGCAGTTTATTCTTACAAGTATTCTGCCCTCCAACCACCCCTGTACCCTGATGAACCATTACTTGTCTTTTCCTGTTTCAAATTTTACTGCTTGTAAATAGAAATCAGCTAAATCCTACATTTCATAACAGCTACATCAATCTTTCTGATGCTCAAGTAATATTAAGTTATTGCTATGTGGTATCCAAACTAGATGATGTAATATAGAACAAAAGAAGCTCGTTCTCTCTCTCTCTGCGTGTTTCATATATATTATATACTTGACAGAGAGAGGAGAGCTACTTCAGGATTACTTAGAATATTCAACTTAGTTTTAGTAACTGCGCAATTTAGTAAAACTAATCAACTTGTTTCCTTCATTCTAAAAAGGGAATAATGATAGTTACAGGAATATCGTGGGATTAAATACAATAATGCACAAAGAATGCTTTATCATAGCAACTAGCACAAAGAAAGTGCTCAGTTAATGTTAACTATTTTTTTAAATTAATTAATTATTTACTTATTTTTGGCTGCATTGGGTCTTTGTTGCTGCGCACAGGCTTTCTCTAGTTGCGGTGAGCAGGGGCTACTCTTCGTTGCGGTGTGCGGGCTTCTCATTGCAATGGCTTCTCTTGTTGCAGAGCATGGGCTCTAGGCATGTGGGTGTCAGTGGTTGCAGCATGTGGGCTCAGTAGTTGTGGCGCACGGGCTTAGTTGCTCCACGGCATGTGGTATCTTCCCGGACCAGGGATCAAACCTGTGTCCCTTGCATGGGCAGGTGGATTCTTAACCACTGTGCCACCAGGAAAGTCCCATGTTAACTATTTTTAATGTTGTTATGAGGACAAGAGGGAGTCTGCACAAGGAATCAAGAAGAGTACCAGGCCTCAGTAAACACTTGAAAGAACCTGGGTCCCTCTATATGCCAACCCTTCCTTTCTCTATATGCCAACCCTTCCTTCCTCTTTCCTATTTCAGGGTGAAGAGATGTGAGTGAACAAGATCACTAAACAGTAGCGCTTGTAATCAACATGAACAAAGAAAATCAGCAGAGGATTTTGTTGCAAAAACACTTAAAAAGGCCTTTTTAGCACAGAAGGTGCTCCAGATTTATCCTGTTGTTCTGGATAATGCTAGAATTACTCCCCAAGTTGGAAAGAGCATGATCACCCGACATGTTAAAATTTATGGTCAGTCATACGACATTTTTTTATTTTTTATAAATTTATTTATTTATGTTATTTTTGGCTGCGTTGGGTCTTTGCTGCGTGCGAGCTTTCTTTAGTTGTGGCGGGCAGGGGCTACTCTTTGTTGCAGTGTGTGAGCTTCTCATTGTGGTGGCTTCTCTTGTTGTGGAGCATGGGCTCCAGGCGTGTGGGCTTCAGTAGTGGCATGTGGGCTCAGTAGCTGTGGCTTGTGGGCTCTAGAGCTCAGGCTCAGTAGCTGCAGCCCACGGGCTTATTTGCTCTGCTGCATCATATGACATTTTTAACAGGCATGAGGAAACAGAGTCTAATATGGAAATGACTAAATCTTAACAGTAATTGAAGTAACTTACTCTTTAACCTCGTGAGGATGGAAAACTATCTTTTCACTTGACAAATGCACGTGACAATGACAAATGCCCCGTGTATCTTCCATTGAATGAAAGAAGATATGGTACAATTTCATTATGGCGATAATTCCTTTTACAATCATTTTTTATTATGAAATGTTTCAGATATATATTTTTAAAAATATAAAGAATATAATAATCCCCTGGGTATACACCATTCAGCTTAAGAAAGAAAACATTACAAATGTAACTGAACCCCCATAATGATCTCATTTCTCAATTCCTCTTTCCCCTGGGCCCCAAGGTAATCACCATACTGAATTTGGTGTTATTTATTCACATGGGATGTATTCTCAAGGTTACTTTCTCAGACCAAGATAAAAGAGCTAGTCTTCTATCAATCTTCAGTTAATTATTTCCTCTGTGCCTCTGAGTAGAATTTATGATGTGGCAAGGTCTAGTAATATCAGAATTAGGTACCATTTTTTAAATTAAATCAAAAGAGGGAAAGTATGCCATTTTAAGGCCACTCAAACTATGAAAAGTAAAGTCAATGATATTTTTAAAAAACTTTATAGATGTGGAAAGAATTCAAGATTCGAGTTTCAGCAATATGGCAGATTATACATTAAAAACCCTCCTGCTATATCAACTGGAAATGCTGGGAAAAGTTACACACACTTTTAAAAAAAAAATGCACAGCTAAGCTCATATAAAAGAAAAATATCCAGGTGCCAGGAATAATGAAGCAACTGAAAACTTGACTGACAATGAGTAGGTTACCCTGTGCTTGCCTCAATGGTGGGTGGGGAGGAGTGGCTGCAATCTAGGAGTTTGGTTTCTAAGGGAAAGCAGAGGATACACAATAACTTGGCTCTTGCAAGATGGAGAATTGAAACTAAGATTCCCCACATAAAACTGGAAGTGCTAAACTCTCGGGAGAAAAAAAATCTGTCCACCAGCAAAAGAAAACACAAGACAATAGGGAAACTATCTTACCTGTGGTTGGGCTCTGAGTGGGGAAAATAAATATCTTGAGAATTCCTAATACAGGCCTGCACAACACAGAGGACTGAATTTATGTCACATGTCGTCTAGGAAGCCACAAGTCAAGAAATTACAAAAGACGAAGTCCTAAGCCAGGGATCCCCTAAGCGTACAACAGTAAACCACAAGCTATCCTGGGATAACCTTCTTAACCCAGACTGCACAGGAATTTATAGATAAAGCCTTGCTGAAGATCAGCTCACAATCCAAGATTTAAAAACAAGGGAGAACATATATCTATAGGGAAAACATGTATCTATATCTATCTATCTACACACTATAGGTAGATTCTGTAGCCCAAAAACATTAGATTAAAACCCAAGAAGTTAACACGATAGAAATAGCTGTTAGAGACTACTAAATAATTATAACCAAGAGAATTATCATATAACTAATTAGTCTAAAATTCCCCCAAATTCTGATAACTATTACAAATGCTGCATTCCTTAGCACACATAAAAATGAAAAATGGGTGAACAGCTGTTAAGGGAAAGATTAATAACTACATTCTGAGGAAAGATCAGAGCAAAACCAGAAATATAAACATTGAATTATTTGCCACTGAATTACTTTGAAACCATGTAAAAATATAAAGTTGTGAATGCACTTAAGAGTTAGCTACTGTGGGGAAAAATGGCCTGCTCTTGGAAATGTGTAAATTGAGGCTCCTTCCTCAAAAGTACTTGCAAAAGCATTGACGTAGAGCAAGAAACTACCTACATAGGCTCTGGAGAATATTGGCCAACATATCAAAGCTAACAGGGTAGTTTGAATGTTGGGAGAGGTGGTAGTGAAGAAAAATGTTTTACTCGGGGATTCTGGGAAGATGGCGGAAGAGTAAGACGCGGAGATCACCTTCCTCCCCACAGATACACCAGAAATACATCTACACGTGGAACAACTCCTACAGAACACCTACTGAACGCTGGCAGAAGACCTCAGACCTCCCAAAAGGCAAGAAGCCCCCAATGTACCTGGGTAGGGCAAAAGAAAAAAGAATAAACAGAGACAAAAGGACAGGGACGGGACCTGCACCAGTGGGAGGGAGCCGTGAAGGAGGAAAGGTCTCCACACACTAGGAAGCCCCTTCGCGGGCGGAGACTGCGGGTGGCGGAGGGGGGTAGCTTTGGAGCCAAGGAGGAGAGCACAGCAACAGGGGTGCGGAGGGCAAAGCGGAGAAACTCCCGCACAGAGGATCAGGGCCGACCAGTACTCACCAGCTCGAGAGGCTTGTCTGCTCACCCGCTGGGGAGGCGGGACTGGGAGTTGAGCCTCGGGCTTCGGTCAGAGCGCAGGGAGAGGACTGGGGTTGGCGGCGTGAACACAGCCTTCCAGGGGTTAGTGCGCCACGGCTAGCCGGGAGGGAGTCCGGGGAAAAGTCTGGAGCTGCCGAAGAGGCAAAAGACGTTTTCTTCCCTCTTTGTTTCCTGGTGCGCGAGGAGAGGGGATTAAGAGTGCTGCTTAAAGGAGCTCCAGAGACGGGCGCGAGCCGCGGCTAAAAGCGTGGACCCAGAGACGGGCCTGAGACGCTAAGGCTGCTGCTGCCGCCACCAAGAAGCCTGTGTGCGAGCACAAGTCACTATCCACATCCCCCTTCCGGGGAGCCTGTGCAGCCCGCCACTGCCAGGGTCCCGGGATCCAGGGTCAACTCCTCCGGGAGAACGCACGGCGCGCCTCAGGCTGGTGCAACGTGATGAAGGCCTCTGCCACCGAAGGCCCGCACCGTACTCCGTGCCCCTCACTTCCCCCCGGGCCTGAGTGAGCCAGAGCCCCCGAATCAGCGGCTCCTTTAACCCCGTCCTGTCTGAGCGAAGAACAGACGCCCTCCGGCGACCTACACGCAGGGGCGGGGCCAAATCCAAAGCTGAGCCCCTGGGAGCTGTGAGAACAAAGAGGAGAAAGGGAAATCTCTCCCAGCAGCCTCAGAAGCAGCGGATTAAAGCTCCACGGTCAACTTGATGTACCCTGCATCTGTGGAATACATGAATAGACAACGAGTCATCCCAAATTAAGGAGGTGGACTTTGAAAGCAAGATTTATGATTTTTTCCCCTTTTCCTCTTTTTGTGAGTGTGTATGTGTATGCTTCTGTGTGAGATTTTGTCTGTATAGCTTTGCTTCCACCATTTGTCCTAGGGTTCTATCCGTCCGTTTAAAAAAATTTTTTTTCTTAATAATTATTATTTTATTTTAATAACTTTATTTTATATATATATATATATTTTTTTTTTTGCGGTATGCAGGCCTCTCACTGTTGTGGCCTCTCCCATTGCGGAGCACAGGTTCCGGACGCACAGGCTCAGCGGCCATGGCTCACGGGCCCAGCCGCTCCGTGGCATGTGGGATCTTCCTGGACCAGGGCACGAACCTGTGTCCCCTGCATCAGCAGGCGGACTCTCAACCACTGCGCCACCAGGGAAGCCCACTTTATTATATTTTCTTACTTCATTTTATTTTACTTTATCTTTTCTTTCTTTTTTTCCTTCCTTCCCTCCTTCCTTCCTCCCTCCCTCCCTCCCTCCTTTCTTTCTTTCTTTCTTTCTACTTCTACTAATTCTTTCTTTCTCCCTTTTATTCTGAGCTGTGTGGATGAAAGGCTCTTGGTGCTGCAGCCAGGAGTCAGTGCTGTGCCTCTGAGGTGGGAGAGCCAACTTCAGGACACTGGTCCACAAGAAACCTCCCAGCTCCACATAACATCAAATGGCGAAAATCTCCCAGAGATCTCCATCTCAACACCAGCACCCAGCTTCACTCAACCACCAGCAAGCTACAGTGCTGGACATCCTATGCCAAACAACTAGCAAGACAGGAACACAACCCCACCCATTAGCAGAGAGGCTGCCTAAAATCATAATAATCCACAGACACCCCAAAACACACCACCAGACGTGGACCTGCCCACCAGAAAGACAAGATCCAGCCTCATCCACCAGAACACAGGCACTAGTCCCCTCCACCAGGAAGCCTACACAACCCACTGAACCAACCTTAGCCACTGGGGACAGACACCAAAAACAACAGGAACTACGAACCTGCAGCCTGCAAAAAGGAGACCCCAAACACAGTAAGATAAGCAAAATGAGAAGACAGAAAAACACACCGCAGATGAAGGAGCAAGATAAAAACCCACCAGACCTAACAAATGAAGAGGAAATAGGCAGTCTACCTGAAAAAGAATTCAGAATAATGAGAGTAAAGATGATCCAAAATCTTGGAAATAGAATGGACAAAATGCAAGAAACATTTAACAAGGACCTAGAAGAACTAAAGATGAAACAAACAACGATGAACAACACAATAAATGAAATTAAAAATACTCTAGATGGGATCAATAGCAGAATAACTGAGGCAGAAGAACGGATAAGTGACCTGGAAGATAAAATAATGGAAATAACTACTGCAGAGCAGAATAAAGAAAAAAGAATGAAAAGAACTGAGGACAGTCTCAGAGACCTCTGGGACAACATTAAACACACCAACATTCGAATTACAGGGGTTCCAGAAGAAGAACAGAAAAAGAAAGGGACTGAGAAAATATTTGAAGAGATTATAGTTGAAAACTTCCTTAATACGGGAAAGGAAATAGTAAATCAAGTTCAGGAAGCACAGGGAGTCCCATACAGGATAAATTCAAGGAGAAATATGCCAAGACACATATTAATCAAACTCAAAAATTAAATACAAAGAAAACATATTAAAAGCAGCAAGGGAAAGACAACAAATAACACACAAGGGAATCCCCATAAGGTTAACAGCTGATCTTTCAGCAGAAACTCTGCAAGCCAGAAGGGACTGGCAGGACATATTTAAAGTGATGAAGGAGAAAAACCTGCAACCAAGATTACTCTACCCAGCAAGGATCTCATTCAGATTTGATGGAGAAATTAAAACCTTTACAGACAAGCAAAAGCTGAGAGAGTTCAGCACCACCAAACCAGCTCTACAACAACTGCTAAAGGAACTTCTCTAGGCAAGAAACACAAGAGAAGGAAAAGACCTACAATAATGAACCCAAAACAGTTAAGAAAATGGGAATAGAGCATACATATCGATAATTACTTTAAATGTAAATGGACTAAATGCTCCCACCAAAAGTCACAGATTGGCTGAATGGATACAAAAACAAGACCCATATATTTGCTGTATACAAGAGACCCACTTCACACCTAGAGACACTTACAGACTGAAAGTAAGGGGATGGAAAAAGATATTTCATGCAAAGGGAAACCAAAAGAAAGCTGGAGTAGCAATTCTCATATCAGACAAAATAGACTTTAAAATAGAGACTATTACAAGAGACAAAGGACAACAAAATGATCAAGGGATCGATCCAAGAAGAAGATAAAACAATTGTAAATATTTATGCACCCAACGTAGGAGCACCTCAATACATAAGGCAAATCCTAACAGCCATAAAAGGGGACATCGACAGTAACACAGTCATAGGAGGGGACTTTAACACCCCACTTTCACCAATGGACAGATCATCCAAAATGAAAATAAATAAGGAAACACAAGCTTTAAATGATACATTAAACAAGATGGACTTAATTGATATTTATGGGACATTCCATCCAAAAACAACAGAATACACATTTTTCTCTAGTGCTCATGGAACATTCTCCAGGATAGATCATATCATGAGTCACAAATCAATCCCTGGTAAATTTAAGAAAATTGAAATTGTATCAAGTATCTTTTCCCACCACAATGCTATGAGACTAGATATCAATTACAGGAAAAGATCTGTAAAAAATACAAACACATGGAGGCTAAACAATACACTACTTAATAATGAAGTGATCACTGAAGAAATCAAAGAGGAAATTAAAAAATACCTAGAAACAAATGACAATGGAGACACGATGACCCAAAATCTATGGGATGCAGCAAAAACAGTTCTAAGAGGGAAGTTTATAGCAATACAATCCTACCTTAAGAAACAGGAAACATCTCGAATAAACAACCTAACCTTGCACCTAAAGCAATTAGAGAAAGAAGAACAAAAAAACCCCAAAGTTAGCAGAAGGAAAGAAATCATAAAAATCAGATCAGAAATAAATGAAAAAGAAATGAAGGAAACGATAGCAAAGATCAATAAAACTAAAACCTGGTTCTTTGAGAAGATAAACAAAATTGATAAACCATTAGCCAGCCTCATCAAGAAAAAAAGAAAGACTCAAATCAATAGAATTAGAAATGAAAAAGGAGAGGTAACAACTGACACAGCAGAAATACAAAAGATCATGGGAGATTACTAGAAGCAACTCTATGCCAATAAAATGGACAACCTGGAAGAAATGGACAAATTCTTAGAAATGCACAACCTGCCAAGACTGAATCAGGAAGAAATAGAAAATATGAACAGACCAATCACAAGCACTGAAATTGAAACTGTGATTAAAAATCTTCCAACAAACAAAAGTCCAGGACCAGATGGCTTCACAGGCGAATTCTATCAAACATTTAGAGAAGAGCTAACACCTATCCTTCTCAAACTCTTCCAAAATATAGCAGAGGGAGGAACACTCCCAAACTCATTCTACGAAAGAGGAAAACAAAAACCATATGCTAACACATATATATGGAATCTTAATAAAAAAAAAATCGTTCTGAAGAACCTAGGGGCAGGACAGGAATAAAGACGTAGACATAGAGATCGGACTTGAGGGTATGGGGAGGGAGAAGGGTAAGCTGGGACAAAGTGAGAGAGTGGCATGGACATATATACACTACCAAATGTGAAACAGATAGCTAGTGGGAAGCAGCCGCATAGCACAGGGAGATCAGCTTGGTGCTTTGTGACCACCTAGAGGGGTGGGATAGGGAGGGTGGGAGGGAGATGCAAGAGGGAGGAGATATGGGGATATATGTATAGCTGATTCACTTTGTTATAAAGCAGAATCTAACACACCATTGTAAAGCAATTATACTCAATAAAGATGTTAAAAAAATGTATTAAAAATCAACAGTAATAAAGACAGTATGGTTTTGATGCAAGAATAGACAAATTGGATAGCATAGAGAGCTCAAAAACATACCATACACATATAGACACTTGATTTGAAATAAAGGTGACATTGTAGAGCAATGGGAAATTATGGTCTTCAGTGCATGGTGCTGGGTCGATTGGATATCCATATAGGGAAGAAAAAAATTGAAATATAAGTCCTATCATCTAAGGTGGACTGCAGATCTAAATCTACAGCAAAGCAAATAAAGCTTTTAGAAGATAATGTAAGAGGATATGTTCATAATGCTCATGTTGCAAAAGACTTCTTACTGCTCAAAAAAACACAACATCATGGAAAAGATTATTAAATCGGTTTACATTAAAAATAATTTCTGTTCATTAAGAGATCCCATCTTTAAGAGAATGAAAAGGCAAACCACAGAGTAGGGGAAAATAGTTACAACATTTATAACTGTCATAGCATTTATAACCAGAATATGTGAAGCACTTTTATAGATCAATAAGGAAAATAAAGACAAACTTTTTAAATGAGCAAAAGACTAGAATACTTCACAAAAGAGGCTATCCAAATTGACAACAAACGTATGAAAAGTGGCTTGACCTCATTAGTTATTAGGGAACTAATAACTAATTAAAACTACAATAAGGTAACACTACATTCACCAAAGTGGCTAAAATTTAAAAGATCAACCATCCTAAAGATTGGTGAGTAAGGGGAGCAGCAGGGCTCTTACTCCCTGCTGTTGCCATGTGAATGGATACATACACTTTGGAAAGTGATCAGGCATTACCTACAAACGATGGGCATACGTGTACCCTCTGTGCAAGCTACTATATGGCTCCTATATACATATCTAATGGAAATGCACATATGATATGAGTCAAAAGACAGGCACTAGAATTTCATAACAGCATTATTTTGCAATAGCTTCAAATGGGAAAATACAATAACCAACATCAGTAGAGTGAATAAATAAATTATGGTGTATTCCTACAATACAATACTAGATATATAGCAGTTAAAATGAACAGACTATAGCTACATGCTACAGTAAATATATATTACAAAAATCATGCTGAGTAAAAGGAAACCAATACAAAAGAAAATATATTGCAGATTTGTATATACATATGGATATAATGTATATTATTGTACATTAAACATAGGTAAAACTTAGCTACACTCTTTGATTAGGGGTAGAGGGTAATCTTGGAAAGGAGGAAGGGAATAGTGGTGGAGATGGGACATGAAGAGGGCTTCCAAGAAGGTATGTTACCCGCTGGCATGGACATGGATATCCACTTTGACCTTACTCTCATTGAGCTAGTGTTTGGTGCATTTCACTGTATATGTTATGCTACACACACACACACACACACACACACACACACACACACACACACACACACACTCTCTCTCTCTCTCTCTCTCTCTCTCTCTCTCTCTCCTCTCTCTCTCTCTTAAAAAGAAAAAGGCTGGGCTTCCCTGGTGGCACAGTGGTTGGGAGTCCGCCTGCCGACGCAGGGGACGCGGGTTTGTGCCCCCGTCCGGGAGGATCCCACATGCCACGGAGTGGCTGGGCCTGTGAGCCATGGCCGCTGAGCCTGCGCGTCCGGGGCCTGTACTCCGCAACGGGAGAGGCCACAGCAGTAAGAGGCCAGCGTACCGCAAGAAAAAAAAAAAAAAAAGAAAGAAAAAGGCTGATAAAATTGGCCAAAGATTACATAGATAGGATTCAAGTGCTCATATAATTCCCATATTACTGAGTCACTTCCTTTTAGCTTGCAAATAATAGAAAATTTCACACACAGGACCCTTCCATTAAAATAATATTTCCTCATTATATTCACTAGCTACACAAAAAGCATATGCAAAATGGTTACTATTATTTAAAACAAGAAACTGTGCTTACACTATATTGTTTCTTCATATCATTAGTATATTTCATGATTCAGTTAACATATCTTTAAAAGGGATTATAGTATGAATTAATACTGTTTCAAAGACTTCATTTCTAAAAGAAGTCTTTCTTATTTTTGAATCCAAAAGTAATTAGATGTAAGACAAGCACAAATTGGACCCAAAGGAATCAAGTTGTATTTCTACTAATGACTTTGTTTAAACACATAACATGCCATATTCCAAGAAGTTAAATTGTTTATAATGGCCACTTGAGAGCCTTATTTGGGGCTATGTATGTATGATTTCTGATGGTCTTGCTTACAAGTGGATTTTTCTAAGAATTTCCTTTATTATCTAAACGTCTGGAATGGAAGGAGGGAACATGGAACAGTGGATCCAAACTGGGTGGACAGTTCCGTGATTCCACAAGCATCATCCTCTGAGGAATGCCCTTCGGAAAAGCACAGATTTCCACCCAGCAGTTTATCCAGGCAAACTTCTGATAGTCTTCTCCAAGGTCCAATCTTAATTATGTAAGACAAATATTAACGAAATATTTTGACTTACAAAAACTACTTCCAAAAAATAGTTTTTAATTCCATGGTCTCCTTCACAACTTATAATGGTGGTGGGTGTTAGGCTGCCCACATTGCATCTTTTCTCCTCCGAAGTTTTAATATAGCATTAAATATAAGAGGAATATAAGGGTATGCATATAAAACTATAGTTACCCTATACATAACAGGGTAAGATTAAACTTTGACCCGACCCTGCCCTACCTTTCTTCCATCTTATAACTTGACGTTACATAGTTACTAAAGTTAACACCCTGCTTACTGTAGTCTGAATATAACTTCCTCATTCCTTCACAAATGTGTACAGCTTTCCATGCCTAAAATGCTCTCCCATTTTCTCTCTCCCCACTTAAACCTACACATTGTTCTGGAACCAGAGTATAAATTTTGGAACACTTCTTCCCCACTCCTGATGATTCCCAACTGAAAGGAAACTCAGTTCCTTTACTCAGAGCCTCTCTCCACCCCTTTACTCCATCCCCAAGGAGGTAAACATTTGATTTGTAAATATAGGAAGAATAACTGAAGCTATATGGCTCAGTTCCATTCTCCTTCTAGGGAGCTCCCCGACCCATTCAGTGCAACCAGCTATGACATGAATCTTAAGGATTCATTATTAGAAAAGCCCAAATTAGCTAAGACTTAAAAACACATCCCTCAATTTGTTGTCTATTAGAAAAGAAGGTGATACTTTGACCTTCATCTTCACTATTTCTCAACTTGTACATAACCTAAGAAGAAGGCCTCTTCAGATACCCCTATGTACATGAATTTCTCTCTCTTCCATAAGAACCTTACTGACTACCCTGGGCATTGGTGATATTTGTCCTTATTAAAATAATACTTAACTGTTTCAGTCAATATTACCTTTTGTTAAGTATGTGTGAATGTCTCTGTGTTCCTAGCTATCATCAGCTAGACTATAAATTCTTTCTGAATAGGAAACACGTTTTCTACTTATTTGTATTCTACACAGGATATAAGGCATTCAATCGTATAGGTTGATTGTTTGAAAAAACATGGAATAATTTTCTCCTGGAGACTATATGCAGTACAACTGATCACAGCATTGTAGAGTCAACAACTTTTTTATTTAATAGGGATGAGTAATCAAGTATCCTTAATAATGACAAAATGACATGTGGATTATTCCCCTCTAAATATTTCTTTATAAAATGTATTGCATGCTTTCCAGCCTTAGTAAATGTCATATGCCAAACCGTATTTATCTTTCTTCATCGGCACAGTGTTACTAACATGATCAGCTATGTTATTAGAGATAGTATAGGATAGAGAGTACTATTCAGTTGATCAAAATAAAGAAAACTTACCCAACGTGGCCTAAGGAAACAACACTGAGGGGAGACAAGTTTGGAGCTACAAAAATAGTCCTTATCGTGAAATTCCAAAGGGCCAAGAGAGAACAAACAAGAAGTAGCTACCAGCAGCTAAGGGATTCAGAACTAGAATTAGGAGTAAGAGTGGGTCTAATAGACTGGCTTAGAACTAGTTGGACAGGGTAAGAGAGCACTGGAGCTTCTCATTTAGCATGATATTCATTTCCTACCTCTGGAAATGTGCATGTGTATTAAAGAACTTACAGGGCGGTTAGCATCTATTCCCGTTTGCAACATTAGAAAGTTTTATCCGGTGTCGTTTCTTTTCTGGTAAGACTGAACTGACCTAGAATGATGTGAATGGGGTGAAACCAAAAGTGATAATTAATGTGGAAAAAGAATCTGCAGGGCTTACAGTTACTGAGTATGTAAAGATGAAGGAGAAGAGTCAAAATTACACCCAAATACCAGTCTAACAGTTGAACATTTCAAGAAAGAAATGATGAATTTTGTTCTAAACAGCCTGGATGATGGAAAAAAATGAAAGAAGACTTCCGAATTTCATGACAAGAACTTCCTTGCATCTCCTATCAGTTACTGAATGCTACCTTAAAAAGAAGCACTGTTTTTAAGATAAATAGTAAAATTCCTTTCCTTTGTCTTGGTAGACACCTGAGTGTGTTATAAATTAATAGCTGGATGGCTTGTTACCATCCTCCTTTTACTGAGCCTACCCTCTATTTCATTATTTCTCCATATTCATTTAACATGTGATTCTTATAAATTTTAACAGTTGGAAAACAAACAGCTGGCTGAACTCTCTACTTCAGTGTTTTGGATACTTTGCTTCTTGGTAAGTGATCAGTATTTTGATACTGCTATAGTAATAACAGGAAATGATCTGTTAAAATCTGGATCTCCAGCTATAGATGAATGCCAGGGTACAGAGGAGAGCTGGTCTCAGAATAAAGTCTATAAAAACAGTTGGGGGAGTTATTTCTAGGACCACAGGGAGAGAATCGTAATTTGCTCTCAACACCGGAAAAGCAAATACATAGTGGAAAAACATCTTATGGTCACCATTGAACTGCATCAGTGGAAAGCTTATGGCCACAAATGCAGTAATTAAAACAACTGAGATGGTAAATACTAGAGCTTCAATTATACATGATGTGAAATACCATTTCCTGAAATACCAATTCACTCAGAAAAAGATTTCATAAGATAGAATACCTTTAAGTTGGTGTAACTGTAATTTTGCTTATGTTGGCAAAATAGTAAATTGATTCTTTTAACCAGAAAGGACAAGAGAAGACAAACAATGGTGGCAGGATTAGCCATAGAAAAAAGGGAGGGTACTTTCACATAAAACTGAAATACAGACTGGTTAGTATTACTAAAAAATAATTTCAACTTTTCTTACAAAATTGCCATGGGTTATAGACATTTTCTTAGATTTATGGTGGGGGGGAGTTGTAATTAATTAGCCTTAAGATATGTCCTGTTAATAGAATAAATCATTATCATGGATAATTAATAAACTAATCCCTGAGGTTTTTCCTTTGTTGTCTTCCTCTCTCTAACGCTTTCTAGACACCATTGCACAGAAGCAGGCCCAACTAAATGGCAGATCATGAAGCACAGAGAGCTTCCTTGTAGATGGCTGGTAAACAGCTTTGTACAGCAAACACTTCCAAACACCATACTCTAGGGAGTCTTAGTAGAAGTGGGGAAAATCAAAACAATGTGGGCAAAAGAAGATTAACTTGTTTTAAAAGCTCCACAGAGCAAAAGTGTCTCCAAATAACCACAACTACAAAGTATTATTTTCCCTAATGCTTTAATTTAACATATTTTGCAACTTGTATCATTTTTAAAAGGTAATTGAACCAAGAATTCAATTAAAAATGACATATAATAAGCCAACATGTTATTAAGAATTTAAAGTAAAATTTTCTAAAACACTAGAAACATATCAAATATTTGTATTTGAGTTATAATATTTTATACTCATAAAAATTTATACTGTAGTGTATTAATCTGTACTAAACTAGTAGTCATAATGGCTAAAAGAACAGAAGGCATGGTGTCTAAAATTACTTTTCAAGATTGGTCTGTGTTTTAATTGTTGGAATCTTTCAAATGAGAGCAAAAGTACAAAACATCACTGGATTCCTAACATACAAATCATCTGTTTCAAATTAATTGTTGTTATTCACGTAAAAACAATGATAGTTTGGATTCGAGAATAGGCTTAAAAAGTGAATAACTAGCTGATATTACAAATAGTCTTTCTTTCTACAGTTCCACCTCCTCCACAATGCCTTCTTTTAGCTTCACCTCTAACTTCTGAATAGGAAGTTAACTCTCTCTTTTCCATCCACCAGTTAGAGATCTTACCAGTCTAATTTCTGATCTGGTTATCAGAGACCTATTATTTCCCCTAGTAGACTATAAGCAACTGGAAAGCAAAGTCTGCATCAGATTTACTTTGGTTTCCTTATTATGTCTAATTCAACATTCAATATCTATTAGTCTTTTTAGAGTTGGGTATTTATTAGCCTTCAGTGAACTGCTGTCTTTTAAAATTCCAGGTTTATACAAAAAGTTCCTTGTGACAGTATTTCCACAGGTAATAAGCTGATTTTTAAAGTGTCTAATACTTCAATTACATGTATAATTTAAATATTTAAATCTCATAACTGCAGTTTGATCAATATTCAAAAAGTATACTGATTACAGATGAATCCGTGAAGTTACTGTCATTGTTTTATTAACTGTTAAGATGGCTTTTCAATGTTTTTTATTCTCAGATCCTATACAGTAAGAAATATAACTATGTCAAATCTAGCCTCTTTGGGTGATTCCTATATGAAACAGGTAGAATAAGCTATTTTTAAATCAGCTTTATTAAGGTACGATTGACATGCAATAAACTGCACATATGTATGATTTGATAAATTTTGGCATATGTATATAGCTGTGAAACCAGTACCACTGTCAGGATAATGAACATTTCTGTCATCCCCCCAAATAATTCATGCCTTCTTGCTTCTGTCTGCTCCCCATCCTGTGCAACCACTAATATGCTTTCTATCACTTGATGAGTTTGTACTTTCTAGAATTAAAAAAAAAAAAAATAGAATCATACACTATATACTCTTTTTTGTGGTTTCTTTCTTTCAGCATAATTATTTTGTAAATGTATCCATGTTGTCGCATGTATTAACTGTTCATTTATTTTTATCGCTGAGTAGTATCCTATTATATGGATTTACCACAATTCGTTTATACCTTCTCCGATTGATCAACATTTGCATTGTTTCCAATTTTTAGGTACTACAAATAAAGCTGCTATGAACATTCATGTGCAAGTCTTTGTACGGACATACGCTTTCTTTTCTCTTGGGTAAATACCCATACACAGGTATATGTTTAACTTAAGAAATTACCAAAATGTTTTCCAAAGTGGTTATACACTAATTACATCCTCATCAGTAGTTTGACAAGAGGTCCATTTCCTCCATATCTTTGCTAACACGTGCAATTGTCTTTTTTTTTAACATCTTTATTGGAGTATAATTGTTTTACAATGTTGTGTTAGTTGCTGCTGTATAACAAAGTGAATCAGCTATACATAATATCCCCATTTCTCCTCCCTCTTGCATCTCCCTTCCACCCTGCCTATCCCACCCCTCTAGGGGGACACAAAGCACCGAGCTGATCTCCCTGTGCTCTGCGGCTGCTTCCCACTAGCTATCTGTTTTACATTTGGTAGTGTATATATGTCCATGCCACTCTCTCACTTCGTCCCAGCTTACCCTTCCCCCTCCTCGTTGTCATTTTAACCACAGTCATTCTAGTGGCTGTGAAATGGTATCTCATTACGATTTTAATTTGCATTTCACTAACATCCAATGAAGTTGAGCATCTTTTCATATGCTTATTTGTCAATCATATGTCTTCTTTGATGAAATGATTGTTTAAATCTTTTGCTCACTTTAATGGGATTGTATGTCTTCTTCCTGTTAAGTGATAAGAAGAGTTCTTTATATATTCTAGATACAAATATTTTGTTGGCTATATAATTTGCTCTTTCAAAAGAGAAATGAAACTGCTTTAGATAATTATGCATTGTTAATGTAATACATGGTCTATCAGGACTTCAGATAATCCTTAAAATAAGGGGAAGCATTACCTCCACAATCTGGGGCTACCAAGTTTTCCCATGCCTAATGAGGTGCTCAGCTGGTTTATGAAAAACAGGGAAAGGGAGTAGAACTAGAAAACATAGTGATTTTCCCAACATTCTTCTTAATTCTTCCTAATTGTAGGAGTTTTTTTCACAAACTATTAATAGTAGGAAATAATAGACTGGATCAGGTAAATGATAATTAGTCCTCCTCCTTTTTTCTTTTAAGCAAATTTTTAAAAAGCAGTTAGCAAGTAGTAACATTATTACTAATAAAACTTCCTGTACTTTTTATTAGATTTCTCTGCCTCTTAGACTCTGCCTGTTGTTTACATGAATGTTTTCCTTATCAGACTAACGCAGAACATCAATACAGTGCCAAGTATATATTGCTCTTCTTATTTTCTTGATTCTCTCCTTTTCTTTTAATTCCTATCCATCTGTTTTTCTTCTACCCTTCCCAGCATCTGACATCTATGCTTGGGAGTAATTCACTGATCTCAAATGAGTTTTGGTTACAGACTTTTTGGTGATGATACAGTCACTTACCATGCTTCTTACTTTAAAGACAACAGAATGAAAATGACAAACTCTTTGTGGAACTCATAGAAAAAAGAGCTGAGATTCTGCTGAGTGAAAAAAATGAAACCTTCATTTTTTATAGCATCCATGTAAATTAGTACTCTGCCAGAATAAATCAAACACATAATTATTTCCTAAACTTTGCTAATTTAAGACTTCAGTCTACCCAGTAATGCAAGAACCTCTGAGGAATCTTTCCCAAACAAGAGCCAATATGGTGGGAATTCCCTGGCAGTCCAGTGGTTAGGACTCCATGCTCTCACTGCCAAGGGCTCGGGTTCGGACCCTAGTCGGAGAGGTAAGATTCCCACAAGCCATGCGGCACAACCACAAAAAGAAAAAAAAAAGAGCCAATATGGAGAAGTTCTGTCTCCCCCAAAGTAAGGATATGGGGTAGTGGGTGGTGCCGGGGGAGATAAACAGAATCAAATCGACTCATGTTAAACCATGGAAAGAAACCTCATTTAAGGGACTTTAAAATATTTTTATATGTAAAGAACAATTTCATATATTTTTAAAATTTTCATGAGCTACATTATCCCTTAGGGAATGCTTCAGTGTCAGACACAAATTTGAAACTATTCTATAAACAGCATTAGAATTAGAATAAACAGCAGATTATATTGGCAATTGCTAACATAATATCAGGATATAGACAACCCTAGGGTTAAAAATATTTCATGGGAGTACGATAATTATGACACAATTAATTACATTCCCCAAATCAGAATGGTTCTCATCACACACTGAATGCTAAGCTTATTTTGACACAGTTTTTAAAAAGACCAAGTATTAATAGAAGAAGCTTCCTCTGGATAGAAAAAAATAATAATTCTGGCCTATTAAAGATAATATCTATTGGTAAAACATAGTTTTGTTCCCAAACACGCAGTAAATCATTACTGTAATGCATGATCACTATATGAAATAATTACCTAGTTAGTAAAAAATTGTGTATATCTTAAAAATTTTCAGTTCAACTGGTTTTCTTTTGACATAAGGAAAAATTTAATGATTGGCTCAAATTCATTTTAATAATTATAAAATATGCGAGCTTTATTATATGTTAAAGAAAATAAACATAGTATGACCCAAAAGTTATTTATTAAAGTTACAATAAAATACTTTTCAATGCATAAAAAACTGCAAAATAATTGATCCTTTTTTCAATAAAGATACCAGATTTAATCTTTACTGACAAGATAAAGATATGTTTAATGACTTTTGTTCTGTTTCAAGGTCACCTTATGGAGCGATACATCATGAAATCAATAGTTGTACATCTAGGAAATTTACCAATGGAGCTCTCTTCCACGGGTGTGTATATTTTAATTTGTCTCATGTGGGTATCTCTTCCATTCTGATGATTGGCTAGAACAGCAATCTGTATCATGAATGTGCGAGTTGGCTTCTTATGATTATCAGTTAAAGGAACGTGAATCCAGCCACTTGGTTCCACCAATTCAAGTTGCTGCCAAGAAAAGAAAAGTCAGATTATGTTTTCACCCAATGAATATAATTTATTATAATGAATGTATTCTAAAGTTGACTTATAATTAACATTTTTCTCATGGACAGCATGACAATATAATAAACATTATCAGTTATTGGGCACTTTTACCATGGTCCATTTTTACAGCTGCTAAGCACTTTACATGTACCATTCTTGTAGACAAAATAAAAATAGAATTATTTGCAATCTTAGTATTTGTAGAAACGTGTATATGATTTAGACATGTATAAATGTATAGGGCCAATGAAAAACCATGCTGATACAAGTAAGAAAAGACTCTAAATGCTTAGAACATAATGCTTCTGGTATATTTTATTTCAAGAACCATGCCTAATATATCCAAACTCACATAACAATAAATCAGATTCTATATAAACTACAAGAATATTAACAAAAGAAAATCAGTCATTGCACAAGTATCAGACAAAGCTTTTTTTCTTGGAAAATAGTAAGTGATTTATCTATTTGAATGACAATCTAAACCTAAAATCTAGGTTTTAATGTTTTTCAAAAAGAAATGCCAGATAAACTTAAAAAAATTTTTCATTTTATTGGGACTTCCCTGGTGGCGCAGCGGTTAAGAATCTGCCTGTCAATGCAGGGGACATGGGTTCGAGCCCTGGTCCGGGAAGATCACATATGCCGCGGAGCAACTAAGCCCGTGCGCCACAACTACTGAGCCTGCACTCTAGAGCCCGCGAGCCACAACTACTGAGCCCACATGCCACAACTACTGAAGCCCACGTGCCTAGAGCCCGCACTCTGCAACAAGAGAAGCCACTGCAATGAGAAACCTGCACACCGCAACAAAGAGTAAGCCCATGCTTGCCACAGCTAGAGAAAGCCCGTGTGCAGCAATGAAGACCCAACGAAGCCAAAAATTAATTAATTAAAAAAAATTTTTTTTCATTTTATTTTAACCAAGAGTCCAAACTATCCTTCCTTAACAAGGGAAGAAAAATTATAAGTAAAAAAATAAACCTAAATTTCTAAAATTTTTCCTAAAGTTATGAAATAGTTTTTAAAAGATAAGTATTGATTTTTAAATTGTCCTAAATATTGGACACAGCTGAAAAATATGCATTACAGAAAAATACAGGTTTATCTTATCAACCCAGCCCAATGGCAATGAATATAAAAGAAACTAAATCCGGATTCCATGAGTTACTCTAGAAAAACAAGAGACAAGAGACAGAGAAATGGAATACTAAAAAAGGTAGTTATTTTTAAGAAGGAATAATTTCCTCCTTTTAATTACAAAATATAAGAATAAATGAATCTCTACCCTTTATGGTATTGTCAGTCAGTGGCTTTTTATAAACTCCTATTAGCACTAACTTAAAATAATTGAGTCAGAGACTAGATATATCTGGTTTCTATCACTAACCTTTTAATCATTCAGGCAATAAATAGTTACTGAGTACTTAAAATGTTCAAGGTATTATTGTAAGTATAGTTAGGCATACAAAACATAAATTAGGCCTGATTCACACCTAAAGAGTGCTTAGAGGCAGACAAACAGCCTCTGGTTTCATTCATCTTCTTCATGTGTAAAGTAAAGGGATTGGACAAGTTTTCATCCAATGTCCTTTTCAGCTCTGATATTCAATGATTCTAAATAAAAGAAGAAAGATGTGCTAGGCAGAATAATAGGCCCCCAGAGATGTCCATGTTCCTCCCCAAATCCCCTGAATACATTAACTTACAATGGCAAAGGGACTTTGCAGATGTGATTAAGTTAAAGATTTGGGGATGGGAAGCTTATCCTGGATTACCTGGGTGGGCCCAATGTAATCACAGGGTCATTATAAGAGAGACAGTAAAGGAGACGTGATGATGGAAGCAAAGGCTGAGTGATGCAACCACAAGCCAAGGGATGTGGGCATCCTCTAAAAGCTGGAAAAAGCAAGAAGCATTCTCCCTTAGGAGCTCCTAAAAAGAATGCACCTTGCTGACACCTTGATTTTCATCCATTGGACCCATTTTGGACTTCTGACCTTCAGAATTGTAAGATAATAATTGTGTGTTGTTTTCAGCCACTAAGTGTACGGTAATGTTTTGTAGCAACAACAGGAAACTATTATAATAGATACACACAGGAGTTCAGAGAAGGGGGAAAGCAGCTCTGGTTGGGATAATCTATTCTCTAGGTAAATGTACAATAATGAATCTCAGTAATGACCAAAAAGTAAAACTAAAATTCTACTCAACTCCTTCCTAATAGAATGTTTTTGACAAATTCAACCACTATTTCTGATAGACTCAATGTTATTTTCAGAGTATTTTTTAAGTGCTTCACTGTACTGGAAGTTATACTAAGATTTTACAGGATATGATTTGGGGCATGATATGTACGGAATTGTAAATGTAGTAAATTATTCAATAAATACTATCAGTAAACTAGTTCTTCAGAACATAAAAAGTTTACTGATCTCAGTCACTAAATGTATATTACAAAGTGTGTGTAGCTGTTAACATCTCTCAAATGGCTTCACAATCAACTACATTGCCCAAAAGTCATAAACACCAACTTATGTGTCTACTTCAGTTCTATTGTGCTCTGTTTAAAATTCTCAGTCAACTCTAAAATGTTATTATTCTGATACTGCCATATTTTAACTTATTTCATGGATTTAAAACAATTCAAGTACACATGGTAGATATAATTTCAATGTTTTTTCATAACAGTTCGATTAAAAGGTTAATATATTTTAAGCAAAATTTATTTACATGATTTTTTATATTTTTAAACAGAAAATTAATGAAAGGTAAAATTTTGCCAGTTTAACTTTCTTTCTTTCCCCTATATCTGATCTGGACCTCAATAAAATTTTCATCACCATTAAAATGTAAATTTTTCTATATTCCTCCTTGTTCTTTCTTTTTACCATCTCCCTTTTTGGCTCTTTCCTCCATATATTCCCTCGCTTAACATTTTTTATTGGCATGTCTACTAAATACCAAAAATTGTGCTAACTATAGATGTAGGATAGGGGTTGGCAAACTTTTTCTATAAAGGACCAGACAGCAAACATTATAGGTGGTGTGGACCATGTGGTCTCTATGATGACTACTCATCTCTGCCTTTGCAAAGTGACAGTTATAGACAATATGAAAGTGAATGGATGTGATTATGTTTGAGTAACACTTTACTTACAAAAGTAGGACACAGGCTCGATTTGGCCCACGGGCTGCAGTTGCTGATCCCTGACATAGAGAATAGTTATTGATAGAGTCTACCTTCAGAAAGGTGACATAATTTCATAAGACAGATAAGCTGTCTCAGTCAGGGTGGAGTCAGGAGACACACAGGGTATTTTAAGAGAGAATTCCCTAAGGAGGAATCAAGTTGCTAACTAGAGAAATGGAGAGGCCAAGGAGAATACTAAGGTATCATGGAGGGAACAAGTACCAGAAGTGCAGTTCTAAGGTTGGGGAACAAAGCAAAGAGACAAATTAAGACTGAGAAGTTCATAGAGGGATTGGAACTTAGATCTCTACGAGGGAGCTGCTGGGCTGGTGCTGGGTTTCTGGAGGAAGGGCCCTGTGGGGCTGGCATACAGACCTCAAGGAGGGGGTGCCAACTGGCTAGCAGTGCTGGTTTTTCAGATGTGTGGCTTCATGGGGTGGTACAGTCGGCCCTCCATATCCGTGGATGCAGAACCCCTGGATACACAGGCCCACTGAGCTGTGCCATTTTATAGATGGGACTTGAGCATCCTTGCATTTTGGTATTCATGAGGGGTCCTGGAACCAATCCCCCGCAGGTATGGAGGGACGACTGTACCGTGAGAGTCAGAGAAACTGCAAACTGGACTCAAGCCTTGCTAGAAGAAGGACCGGCTGCTGTGAAGAAACATTGCTGGGATGATGGGAAGCAAACAGGGTTCAAACAGAAAGAAGCAAGTCCCCTTTTCCTCTTCCTGCCTTGCAATTTCCCTCTAAGGCCCCCTTTTGCCAGAGCCTGACAGATATGCAAGGACTCCAGGCACACATTCATTTATCAAATCTTTATTGAACACCTATTATGTGCCAAACTATGTTCTAGGGACCGAAAATATAGTGGTAAACAAGACAGCGGATCACACCTGAAAAAACTACTCAGAGTAGTACAAACAGATACAACTTAAACATGACAATAAGACTTCAAGAAAGAGGACATAATAAAAATCCTAGCAGTGAGGAAGAAACCAAAAACCAACCAAACAAACAAAAAACCACACACACAGTTAACCAAAAACAATAAATTAATTTTTATAAAATAAAATGTAAATGCCAACAATAATTCTTCAAGGAGAATGCTAATGATAATAACAGTAAACTCTTATATAGCACATGTTATGTGCCAGGTACTACTCTAAGAGCACTAAGTAAATTAATCTATTTAATCCTAGCAATGAGGCAGGTAATATTATTATCCTGATGTGACAAATGTAACAACTGAGACACAGAAAGTTTAAATAACTTCACCAAGGTCACACAGCTGGCAAGTGGCAGAGGTGTGATTAAAACAAGCAGTGAGATTCCAGAGTCTATGCTTTTAAACACTAATGTAATGTTTACATAATGTAAAGATAATTTAGTAATAATAATTTTGTCCAAAATCCTATATTATACCAAAAAAATAAAATAAATATGGGCAAGAGAAAATTGGCCACTAATCTCTTCACCATAACACAGTTCCCTTTATGTCATATACGTAACTACACATATAACATAAAAAGAACTACAAAAGGGAACAATAAGAGAATTAAAAGTAGGGTGCTGATTTCAAAATCTAGAGATTTCCTCTACAGAGAGGGAAAAAAGGAAATAATATTATATAAGGACATGGCAGGATGATATATAGACAGCATAAAATAAGATGATGAAAGATGCATGTACCAAACACCACCTTAAATAAGCTCAGATTCTCTTGAAGATATTATGCTAGTGAAATAAGCCAGTGGCAAAAGAACAAATACTGTATGATTCCACTCAGATGAGGTACCTAGAGGAAACAAATTCATAGGGACAGAAAGTAGAAAGGCAGCTGCCAGAGGCTGGGGGAGGAGGAAATGGGGAGTTAGTGTTTAATGGATATGGAGTTTCAGTTTGAGAAGATAAAAAAGTTCTGGAGGTGGATGGTGGTGACACCTGCACAACATTGTGAATATGCTAAATATCACAGAATTATACACTTTAAAATGATTAAAAACAGTAAATTTTATGTATATTTACCACGATAAAAAATGCACACACATAAAAACTCAGGTTCTTTCTTAGAGTCAAAAAAAAAACCCCAAATCATGTGGAGACACTGGAACCTTAAAGCACTGCTGGTAGAAATGTATAGTGGTTCAGCCACTTTAGAAAACTGTCTTGCAGTTCCTCAAATAATTAAATGCAGTTACCATATGATCCAGCAATTCCACCCTTAGGTTTCTATCCAAGAAATGAAAACATATGTCCACACAAAAATGTGTACACAGATGTTTGTAACAGCATTATTCATAATAGCCCAAAGATGGAAACAACCCAAATGTCTAGCAACTGATAAATGGATAAACAAATTGGGGTATATGCATACGATACAAATACTATTGTATTTGGCAATAAAAAGAAATGAAGCACTGGTGTATGTAGAACATTGATAAACCCTGAAAATAAGTGAAATAAGCCAGTCATAAAGGACCACATTGTATATATTCTATTATATGAATGTCCAAAGTAGGTAAATCCATAGAGACAGAAAGTGGATTGGTAGTTGCTTAGGGCTCAGTCCTGGGGGGCAGGATGGGAAGTGACTACTAATCAGTACAGGGTTTCTTTTGGGGAGTGATAAAAATGTATACATCTTAAATCAGTGAATTGTATGGTATGTGAATTATATCTCATTAAAACTGTTACTTAAAAATACCCCTCAAAATCTAAGTAACTACATATTATCTTAAAAAGACAAACCTGTGTGTTAACGCAGTGATTAAGAAATATTCTAAATACAAGCAGATGGTAAAAATACATTTGACAGATGAAACCAAAAAGAAAGCAGAGATAGAAATATTAATTAAGTTTTTCTGGAAAAAAAGGGTGGGGTAGGAAGAGTTAAAATGTGAAAAAGAAAAACGGGGATGAGGAATAGGGCTGATAATTCCAGATACTAACATCGAGTATAAAGCTGTATTAAATAAATGGTGTGGTACTGCATTTCACATTGCAGGTGTATCAGAATGCATTTGGCTGCAAGTAACATAAAATCTAACTCAATGATGCTTAAATGATGACGACATTTATCACCTCACACAGTTCAAATACCTGAGTTAACACAGTCACAGGAGAGGTTAATTCAGAAGCTCAAAAATGCTATCTAGGACCAAGGTGCTATCTTCCTTTTGTTCTTCCAGTGTGGGTGAGCTAGCATTGTCCCAAACTTAATTTCTCCTAGACTTCTTCTCCAGAGGAAGAAATCAAGTACTGTTCCTCTCTTGGTTCCTTTCTTTAAGAACAAGCACATCTTCCCTGAAGCTCTTATTGAATATCCATCCCTAAGTCAATCAGGAGAGGAGTGGAATCACCATGATTGGTTTGGCTCAATTAGGATTCACTTCCAAGGGTTGGGGAAGGTGGCAGCACATGGCTACTTTCTGCAGGGTAGGGAGCCGAATAAAATTGGAGTTCTAACAGGAGAAGGTTAGGGAGAATGGATATTGAGTAGAAAACTAACATGTACAGTGAAGAAAGGATGGATTGATCAAAATACAGCACTGTAGGGCTTCCCTGGTGGTGCAGTGGTTGAGAGTCTGCCTGCCGATGCGGGGGACACGGGTTCGTGCCCCGATCTGGGAGGATCTCACATGCCGTGGAGCGGCTAGGCCCGTGAGCCATGGCCGCTGAGCCTGCGCGTCCGGAGCCTGTGCTCTGCGACGGGAGAGGCCACAACAGTGAGAGGCCCGTGTGCCGCCAAAAAAAAAAAAAAAAAAAAAATACAGCACTGTAACACTGGTTGATTAAATGAAAAGTTTAGATATTAACTTTATACCAAACACAAAAGTAAATTCTTAAATATTTAATTTTAATACTATATAAATTAATAATCACAACAACAAACCTACAAGAGTATTAGAAAAAATATACAGGAACATGTTTATAATCTTTTGGTAGGGTTCACCTTTCAAAGCAATTCAAAAACCCAAATATGATGGGAAAAAAAAAACAGACGACTACATGAACATCAAAAATACCTACAAGACTAAAAGAAAATAAAAATACAAATAGCAAAGTGAGAAAAAACACTTGTAAATTTCACAATGAAGAACTAATATCAGTAATAATATAAGAAAAAAAGAAATGCAATGGACCAACAGACACAAGGAAATTGTTCAATCTCACTACTAATTAAATAGATACTATATCTATCTATCTATATCTATATCTCTCTATATTATAAAATGTCTATCAGATTAGCAAAGATTAAAGTAATTACAAACACTAAGTATTGGTGAGGGTGAGGGGAATGTACACTCTCCTAGACTGATTTGGAAATTAAATAGGTATAATAATCTTTTTGAAAAGTAGTTCGGCAACTCCACTTCTGAAACTACAGGGAAATACTTAAGACAGGGCACAGAGATGCTAGGTATAATAATATTCCTTGGAAACAAGTTAAATAGCCACCAGTAGAAGGGTGGTTGTGGTGACCAGCCCCTAAGATGATCACTGGTAATTCACGGCCTTGCGTAGTCTCCTCCTACAATGAATCAGGGCTGACTTTGTACAACAAATAGAATATGTCAGAAGTGACCATCTGCAGATAGGTCACAACAGGCACTGCAGCTTCTGCCTGCATCTGTTGGATCATTCTTTCTGTGGGAAGCCAGCTCCCATGACAAGAAGCAGCCCCATAGAGAGGCCCATGTAGAAAGAAACCAAGGCCTCAGCCAGCGATTAGCACCAACCTGCCAGCCATATGAGTGAACCACTTTAGAAGTGGATCCTCCAGTCCCAGTCAGCCTAGCTGACATACGACTGCAACTGCATGAAAGCCTCCAAGAGAGAAATGCCCAGCCAAGCTCTTTCCAAATTCCTGAACAGAAACCATGCGATTATAAGTGATTACTATTGTTTAACACCACTAAGTTTTAGTGTGATTTGTTATGCAGCAATAGTAAAACAGTGACTAATTATGGTACATCCATACCCTGGAATACCTGATAGCAATTCAAAATGATGCATCTCTTCATATGTTTGCAGTTATTTGCAGCTACCTCTGGTTAGTTTTAAAGAGCAAAGTACTAAATAGCATGTATTGCATGATCTTATATATATGATTTTTTGTATGGATACAAAAGTCTGAAAGGATATTCACCAAAATATAAATAGGAAATATCTATAATGGTGAGAATATGGATCATTCTCATTTTATTGAGTTTATGTCTTATCTATGCTTTTCTCAATAAACATACTTACCTTATTAAAAAATCTGTTTGTAATTTGGTGTGTTTGGGAGAGGAACTCAAAAGAGGAATAGTTTCAGAAAGTTTCAGCACATGATTTTAATATGTCATTGACTGTATTCCATTGCTCCAGTAACAGAATCCTCCTTCTTGGTGATTTCAATATCCACAGAGATCATCCATTTAATGATCCAGATTCTCCTCTTCAGCTTCTTCATTTCCAATGATTTTTACCTTCACTCCACCTCAGTTATCCCTCCCCCACCATCATGCTCTATATTGGATCATGGGCAGCAGCTGTAAGATCGCTGACATCTTGACTTCAAGCACCCCCATCTCTACAGCCCAAGTCACCAGCTTTCTCAAGTGACGCCACTGCCATAACATCAACCCTAGCCAAACAGCTAGACTACTGATTCCATCTACTTTTTTACTGTTCGTTAACCCATTCAATGTCTTCAGTTCCCATTTTTCCTCAGTGATACCCCACAATTCGTTATGATAATCAATCCCTTTATATACTGAAATCCAATTTCCTCTCTTCCTGTTTCATACTTTTCTGAGGGAGAGCACAACAATCCTGGTTAAACCTAACTCTCTTCCTGTTCAATGCCTATTGGAGAAAAATAATCAACATGATGACTAGTTCTCACTTTAAATTTAAGACAAGTATATATGCAAGTATATATGTAGCACCATGCAAAACTCTTACTATATTCCTTTAGAAAATATGCTTTCACTGTCTCTGGAATAGCTCTTTCTGAGGTTCCCCTCAAATCCTAACACCTGCTCTAATCTTCTCTCTCTGAGCTGATATCTGATTTCACTAAGAAAATAGAAGCAATTAGAGAAAAAAATTACCATCTTCCCACCAGCTGTTATACTGTAGTTGAACTGCCCCTGCGTCTTTGTGAGAACGGTTCTTCCATTTGCTCAACAGATCCCACCCTTTCTTTCCCAACCAAAGACTCTGCTCCCACTGTAGTCACTACCTCTCCAAATCATTTTCTCTTGTCTCCTGGATCACTGTCATCAGCATTACAAACGTGCCATATCTGTCATCTTAAACATTAAAAATAAAACCCTTTCTTGAGCCTATGTCCTCTTCCACATACTGCCTCAATTCTATTTCTTTTCACAGCAAAACTCCTTTAAAAGTTGAAAAATTTTTTCACCTCCTAGTTATTTTTATCCCACTTCAATCTAAATTTTGTCCACACACTGAATCCAATCTTGTCAAAGTCACCAGTGACCCCCCCCCACCTTGCCAAATCAGTTCTCTCTCAGAAGAATTCTCTGATAGCCTAGACTCTTGACTCACAGAAACTGTGAGATAATAAATACATGTTGTGTTAAGCCACTAGGTTTGTGGTAATTTTCTTACACAGAAATAGAAAACATTAGTTTTTTTATTTGCAAGGGTAGCAAATAAATAATAAATATTGAAAATTTTATATAAGACTGGTGAAAATTCTGCATAAAAAAACACTGCTTTACAGGTGTTTATAACTAACCCAAACAGCTATAATAAGCTGAGCCAATTCTTAGTGTTAGTTTGAAATAAATATCTCTTCAACATTTCATTTCACTTCATTTCATTACTTGACCATGATCTTGTTTGGTAATTTAATTAGTTACTTATAAAACGTGTGTTTTAGGGGCAGCCTACATAGTAGGTATTCCACCTAGTGGCAGGACAAGCCATGTGATGGCCCACAACATCAGCACTGCTGCCAGCCCAAAGCCCACCGAGTCACTTCTGAATAGGAGCTACTACCTTTCCTCAACATTCCTTCCTTGATATCAGCTGCTATCAGTGAAAACTGTATATAAATACAATCCATTAGAGTTTCTCTACGAAGCGATCTCTCCCCCTGGCTCCAGGATCTTCTGCTTCCTATCAGCAATCTCTAAGTCACAACTCTACTCTGGCTTTGATTTATTTAAGGGTATCCTCTAAGGATATATATCCTCTAAGGATATATGTAAGTATTAACTCCACCATAAACGAAGCTTATCTTAAAAGAAAAAAAAAGAAGTCATTTGTTAATAAAAATAACATCAAGGGCTTCCCTGGTGGCACAGTGGTTGAGAGTCTGCCTGCCGACGTAGGGGACACAGGTTCGTGCCCCGGTCCGGGAGGATCCCACGTGCCGCAGAGCGGCTGGGCCCTTGAGTCATGGCCGCTGAGCCTGCGCGTCTGGAGCCTGTGCTCCGCAGCGGGAGAGGCCACAACAGTGAGGGGCCCACGTATCGCAAAAAAAAATAAAATAAAATAACATCAAATATTAAATACAAAGCTGTTCACATGTCCCTTCCTATTGCTAATCACATATTCCTGGAAAATAAATAGAATAAAGAACAATGACTTGAAAGTTGCTTCAAGAAAGTTGCCCTCTGCTCTCCACTCTCACTACCTTCTGCTCCTTCATTAACCATAGCTGTGACTTGATGAAATTCTATAGAACCTCAATGTGAGAACTGTTACCACAAGAAGCAGCAGATCCTGGCATTTTAACCATTCTTTCACTTAGGAAGGAACAGAACCAGTTAACAGCAATCATGACCTACTTGTAGCAAAAGAAAGTCTAATATGATCCAAAAGAAACTTCAGAAGTTCCAAATATGTTAAAAGTAAGGATACCACAAAGGCACCTTAACAAGAAAGACAGAATCCAACTCAAAGAGCTCACTATGGAAAGCAAGCTCTTTTACCCTAGTGAAGAAGGGACCACCTCAGAAGGTCAAAATCAGTCACTCTATTACAGAGGGTCAAGATATTAATTCTGGACTTGTAAGTCTGAAAAAGTTTCTATGTAGAGAAATTTCCTCCAGAAAGAGTTCCTGGAGAGTTAAGTTTACATAGTTTAACTGGTCTTAAAGTTACTTGTTTAAAAAAAAAAAGAGGCATAACAAAAAGACAAGACCTAGAGAGTATTCTAATCTACATGAACAATTCTGAATTACAATTTAAGTCAATGTCAATTAAAAACAATAATTTCATCAAAAGCCAAAATGGTAAAGAAATGTTAAGAAGAAATTGCAGAACATCTTTGGAGGACAACAACAAGTTAACCAGACTTAACTATCATTAAAAAGAAAAACAGGGCTTCCCTGGTGGCGCAGTGGTTGAGAGTCCGCCTGCTGATGCAAGGGACGCGGGTTCGTGCCCCAGGATCCCACATGCTGAGGAACGGCTGGGCTCGTGGGCCATGGCCGCTGAGCCTGTGCTCCGCAGCAGGAGAGGCCACAGCAGTGAGAGGGCCGCGTACCACAAAAAAAAAGAGGGAGAAAAGACTTATCTAAGTAATGAATAATTAAGAAGTGATAGCAATAGATAAAAATATGTAGTGCAGTGCAAAGGACATAAGACCAGATGTCAAAAGAACAAGATTTGAATTTCGTGTCTACTCTTGAGTTTAAGCAAATTACTTCTCTTTGGTAAACCTTTACTTCTCCATCTATCAGGCCGAATCATATGAAATCGTCATTTTTGTAGATCATAAATAAGATTAGGATACATTTTATTCTCATCTAATTTTTATGCTTTTGTCATAAGAATGTTGTAAGGTAATGAGATAATATAAATTTCATTACTGCTAAATCCACAGGGTCCTTTTCACTTCAAACTTTCTTACCCTTTCTACATAATTTGATGCACCCTCTTTATTGAAATGTTCTCTTCTTGTGGACTCTGTGACTTTACCTTCTTCTGATATTCCTCCTACCTTTCTCATCTCTTCTTTGTCTTTCTGGAAACTCCTCTTTCTCTTCCTTAAGTGTTGCACTCCTCACAGTTCTGACCTAAAACTAGTCTCACAATACAGAGTTTAATCTATGCAACTGTCCTATACGATCGTATCCAGACCCCTGACTTCAGATACCTTAAATGGCTATATGCTGATGATTCAAAATTTTATATTCTCTTTTCTAAGAGGTAACTTTTAAAGGTTCTAGAGCAAAGGATAGCATTATCTACAGAAGGCAAGGCAAGGCAAGGTAGAAAGATTCCACGATAGAAGCCACACCAGAGAGGTCTGGACTTTAAGTATATCTCTTTTAAATCCAAGAGAATGAAGTAGTTTGAAGCAGACAGTGTTTCTACTGAGAATAACTATAGGTAAAATTTTTTAAATCATCACTTTAGAGTTATCAGAGAGCCGCTAAAACAAAGAGGACTAGAGGATGCCAGGTTCTGGTGAGGAGAGAACCTCAGAGAGGTTGCCGGTCTTTCTGTACCCACTTTAACCATGGGGCATTTGTTGATTCTAGGATGGGGTAAGATGCTGCAAATCATGGTTTTGCCCAGATAGAGGGCTGCTTCTTGAAGTCAGAGAAACATGCAGAGCTATGACTAGTGGTCTTTCAGAAAAGATGTAATCAGAGACTTCAAGAGCTTTAAGCACATGGCCTATTTTCCCCTCAAAATATTTGCCACATTGTGAAGTTGTCTGGAATGGGAGGCTGAAGGGATAATCAAGGGTCTCTCAGAAGAAGAGCGGAGTTTCTGGCAATCTCTCAGGGGTGAGGAAACAAGTCTGAGAGTCTAGAATTTGCCCAGCGAACACACCAGGCCCCTAAATGACAGCCTTGAGTGGCCATGACATAGGGGTATCACAGAACAGAGGCAGATGGAACCTTACCAAAGCTGCAGTACAGCTGCAAGTCAACTCAACTTGAAGGCTGAGAGGAGTAAAGCTTCTCAGCCCATCCGCCTAGCTCTGGAAAATCGAACTCTCTAGAAAAAGAAAACAGCATCTAGAGTGGCACTGTCCTATAGAAAAAGTGTGTGGGTCACAAATGTGAGGCATATATGTAGTTTAAAATTTTCTAATAGCTACATTTTCAAATGCACAAAGAGCACAAATTAATTTTATATTTAGAGTATCCAGAATATCACTTCAACATGTGATCAATATAAAAAGTTACTGAGCTATTTTACAGCCTTTTTTTGTTGTTGTACCAAGTCTCCAAACTCCAGCATTTTACACTTACACCACATCTCAATTAAGATTAGCCAAAAGCCACATGCAGCTAGTGGATACTCTACTGAACAGCACAGATCTAGAGTCTAGTCTAGCAATCAATCAAAAATTACTATTATTAACAGAGTTAAGAAATAAGAGAGAAAGATGAATAAATGAAATAATTTCATCTGAGAATTGGAATATACTTTTTAAATGGAAATGGTAGAGCTGAAAATATCTGCAACTAGAAATCTGTCAGATTGAACAGATCATATATATCAGAAGACAGAGTCAACAAATTCTTTGAAAAATACAATTTATCAAGGCTAACAAAAAGGAGAAATAGAAAATCTGAATAGAACTGTATCTATTAAGGAAACTGCCTCATAATTTAAAATCCATCACAAAACTCCAGGTCCAGATGGCATTACCATTCAATTCTTCCAAATATTTAAAGAAATGATATCAATTCTGCACAAATGCTTAGAGAATAGAAAAGGGAGAGACATTTTAAAAATGTTTTTTATGAGGCCAGAATACTTTGTTTCCAATAGTTGGAAAGTATAAGAAAGAAAAATTACAGACTAATCTCTCTCATGAAACACAAATGAAAAAAATCTAGAACAAATTACTAGCAAATCAAATCAAACCAGGTGGAGTTTAGTCCAGGTATGCAAGGTTGGATTATCATTTAAAAATTAATCAATGTAATTGACTTTATTAATAGAAAAAAAGGAGAAAAATCATATGATCATCTTGTTAGACACAAAAGAGGCATTTGACAAATTCAATACCCATTTATGATCTTAAAACTTTTAGCAAATAGGAACAGAATTCAATCTCCCTAATATGAAAAAGAGCATTTTTCAAACAACCTATAGTACTCATTGTATACAATGGAGAAATATTGAAAACTTTCATAAAGAGATTATAAACAAGACAATCATCCACTATGACCCCTTCTATTTAACATTGTACTGGAGGTCTTAAACAGTACAATAATTCAAGGAAAATGGAAGGGAACAGAGGAGAGAGGGATAGAAGGAAAGAGAGAAGATGAACAAGGATTGGAAGGGAAGAAAAAATAACATTATTTGTAAATTATATGACTGCACATCTAGAAAATACAAAAAGAATCTATAAACTATTAGAATTAATAAGAAAGGTTAATTAGCAAGGTCACTGGATATAAGGTCAACATAAAGTTATAACTGAAACAGTGTAGGATTAGTGCAAAGACAGACTAATAGACCAATGGAACAGATTAGAGTTCAGGAACAGACCCACACATTTACAGTCATCTGATTTTTGTCAAAGATGACATTGGTGCAGTAGGGAAAGGATGGTCTCTCCAAGCAATGCTGATGAATTGGATTTCCATTTGGGGGAAAAAATAATAATCTTGCCTTCACTTCTCCCCATAAACAAAAATCAGCTCCAGATGAACTTGGATTTAAATATCAAAGGTAAAATAATAAAACTTCCAAAAGAAAATAAAATATCTTTGAAACTTTGGAGTAGATAAAATTTTCTTAAACAGGACACAAAAAGCACCAACCAACAAATACTGATTAACTATCTTAGAATTAAGAACTTTTGTTCATCAAAAGATACCATTAAGAGAGTGGAAATAACAAGCCACTGATTGGGAAATGTATAGAAATGTATATATGTATAGAAAAGGACACCTATCTTGACTATTTAAAGAGCTACTACAAATCAAAGAGGTATATACCCAACAGAAATGCATACATATATTCAACAGTGTGTATACTAAAATACTCACAGGAACACTAGTTAGCCAAACCATCTAAATATATACCAACAGTCAAATGAATAAATTGGAGTATATTCACAAAACATAATATTCTATAGTAATGAAAATGAACAATCTACAACTACCCAAACATATGACTCTCACAAACATGGTGAGTAAAAGAAGCTAGACCCAAAAGAGCATATGCAAAATATGATGCCATCTCTTAAAGTGAAAAATTGAAAAATAAAAACAAAACAGATTAAAAAAAAACAGGTGAAAGTAATCTATATTGTTAGGAGTTAGAATAATGGTTAGCCTTGAAGGAGCATAAGGAAGCATAAAGAAGGCTTCTGGATTTTTATGTGTTTCTGGATTTTTATTTGTTGCTGATTACATAGGTGTCCTTATTTTGTGAAAATTCAGTGAGCTGTTCACTTATGATATGTCGACTTTTTGTATCCATGTAAAAATAAAAAGTTTAAAAAAAAAGGCCCAGACCTTTCTGCTCTGTCATGCTCTGTTGTGTCTGATGTCTGCAGCAGCTGCAAGCGTCATGTTCTCATACAACAAATGTCCAAAAAGCCTTTCTCCTCTTTTAATTAAGGAGGAAAATATTTTCCAGAAGCTATCAGATTTCCCATTGGGCATTTCTGGATCACATGCCTCTGCACTAACTGAAAGGGGAGTTGGAAATGGAGTATCAGGCATTTTCTGTTTTTACTGTGAAAAGCGGTCTCTGTGGGCAAGGAAGAGAGATGGAGGAATGTGGCACAGGTATTCAGCAATATCTGTTGCCGAGGATTATTAGTGACCTCTCAGCTAGTCTTGCCATGGCCACTTCCGTCTTTCTCTAATCTAAACTCAGATTAGCAGCAGAGCCATTTGACAAAAATGTTAACTTGAAAAACCTTTCGTTAGTTTCTCATTATAGTAAAAACAAACCCATGATCCTTAACACGGTTGACAATGCCCTGCGTGATCTAGTCTCTGCTTACCTCTTCAGCCTCATGTTGAGTGGTCCTTGACCTACATTTTAGCCATATAACCTGCAGTAAGGCAAAAGCAAGTTTACACTGTGCACGAAACTGACTCTGAAAATATTCCAAAGATCAAGAGATGGCAAAGAGACACTAATTGTATGTCATTTAAAATGGGTCAAGCATCTTAGGTATGCTCCAGTTTAGTGAATTCTTTTTATATTTGTAAATATAAGAATAATAAAAGAACTTTTGGTTTGTCACATGAGATCCTGGTCCCCCTAACTAACTTTTCTTTAAGTCTGAAGTTCAGTAACTACCTAATCTTTTACCAAGATTTTGTTTGTTTCATTTTCAGAAACCTAGCACTCATGGTTAATGAGGACAACTATTCTCAACTCTTTGCCTCCACTTTCGAATCCCTGCACTCTATCCCTTAAATGCTAATTGTAGATACCTTTTTTCAAATCTCTCTTGACACTAGAAAACACACAAGTACATAAGCACATGCAAAGTACTTTTACCCTCAAACTTTCCAAGCAATATATTAAAATGCCATCACACTACAGCTTGAATCCAGTAGTCAAATCTGTTCATCACTCAACAAACTGTACACTTACTATGTACTGGACACTGGAAACCGTGACAGGTGTAGTAAGAGAAAATGATCAATTTATTGGAAACTAATGTATTTTATATTCAGGAAATATATCTAATCACCCATCAATTCTTATGCACATACCATTTTGACAAATATCATTAACAAATGCTTTGAAAAATAGTTTAGGAAATAATGGATTCCCAAAACCCAACGAAAATGACAGCTGAAGAATCTGAAAAATGAATAAATCCACAAATGCAAAGGGAATAGGAGAGGTTAAGAAGAAGCAAGGTGCATTGTACCCTAATATCTCTGAAACTGAAAGCACCAGGTAGTTCTGAAGGTAGGGGTGCCAAGGTTAGGTTAAAAATGAACAAAGCAAACAATAAAACTAGCTGAAGTCCATATAAGGAATAGTTTGATGCCAAGATTCTCACCAGCCCCCAGTTTAAGTAGGCAGGTGACCATCCCTTCCTACTCCTACAGAAAACTACAAGTTTATACTATCAGTACAAGTTAAAGAAGGGAGGCTCTAGATTCAGGTAAAGCAAGACTAGATGGCAGCACCTTTTTTTTTTTTAAAAAAAGTGAGTAAACATCTATATACTTAACAGTGAACCTCAGCTCCCTTCATCTTGCTCAGCTATAAGGATGCTGACTCCCAGGCAGATCACCCTGAAGCTCCTTCCACATCCCACCTCCTATCCCCCACCCCATGCCTCCAAGGCCGGAGAATGAATTACTAGTTTCTGGAAAAAATCATACTATAAGGAAAAGAGAAAAGCTGAAAAAGAAAAAGTCCATAAGAAAAGAGTTACACATAGTGTTGAGTCTCCTCAATTTAATAAATATTTATTGAATGCCTATTTTGGGCTGGGCACTATTCCAGATGGTTGGAAGATATCAATAAAAATAATAAAATCTCTGCTCTCATGGAGCCGATGCTCTAGTGGGGGAAGACAGAAAAATGAACAACAAATATAATAAATAAAGTATTATATATTAGGTAATAAAAGTGCTATGAGGAAGAAAAAGAGCTATGGGAAAAAAATAGAGCAGGGAAAGAAGGATCAGAAGTACCAGGGGGCAGGTGTGTGCATTATAAAGTAAGGTGGTCAGAATAGGCCTCACTGAGAAGGTGGCATGTGCAAAGAGGTGAGGGTACCAGCCTGATCACATTGCTGTAAGGCCTGGTAAGCATCAAACTCCATCATGAGCACAAACTGCTTCCAAACTGCTAATTTGTGCCTCTCTCCTAGGCTATGAGAAAATAGCCAAGGATCTCCAGGCACGTTAAAAAAAAAAAAGAAAAAGAAAACAAAAACAAAAAATGGAAATTAAACAAGCAAAAACAAAAAGGAACTCTCAAGAGAAGCAGTGAAGGGAGGACAAGAAATTTAAAAACAAAACAAAGCATTATTAATATCCCCTCAACATAATAGAATGCATCCTTAAAACAAGAACAGAATGCTATTTTTTAAAAGACCAAGAAACAAAAAGAGGTCTTAGAAATATATATATACATACATTTTTAATTATACAAAGTTAAATGAATTGCTTGGAATATGAGAAAAGAAGAGAAAAAAATGAGAAAATCAGTGGCTCAATGCAGGAAGTATCACAGCTAACAAATGTAAATTCAGAAACAGACAACAGAGAAAATAGAGGAAAAATATGAAGGAACATAAGAGCACCTCCCAGAACTAAAGGACAGGTGTTTCCACATTGATGGGAACCACTGCGCACTTAGTTAAATGAAGGAAACACACACACACACACACACACACACACACACACACACACACACACACACACACACACACACACACACACACCCCCCATGGCATAGCCATCATAAAATTTCTGAACATCAAAGGTACAGAGATTTTAAAAGCCTCTGCAGAAAAAAATAGGTCACATGCAAAGCATCAGTAATCAAAAGTGGCATTGTATTTCTCAACATTTACACAGAAAACTATGAGGCAATGGAGAATGTGCTTAAAATTCTGATGAAAAATTATTTCCAAACAAGAATTCCATACCCAGCCAAATCATCCCTCGAGGGTGAGATTAAAATAAAGGTTTCAGTCATGCAAGGTTTCAACATTTTTACCTTCCATGTGGAGGATGCATTTCACCAAAAGAGGAAGTAAATCAAGAAAGATGAAGACATGGGATCCAGGGAAAAAGGAATCTACCAAAGAAAAAAGTGAAGGAAATTCCCAAGATGATGTTGAAGGGATGTCTTAAGAAGATGGCTGTTAGTCCAAGTCCTCCGAAGAGACACCAAGACATGAACAGATCTACAAGAAATTTATTAAAGGAAACATCTGTGAAAGAAAATGGGGAGGGAGCCAGGGGAGGCTGGAAGAGCTGTCAGACACCATGCAGGTCTGGGCCCAGGAGGAGACGGGAAGGAAGGAGGGAGGGGTGTATGTGTTAGACTGCAGTGCAGTTCTAGGGAAAGTTTGGCAAGGCTGTCAAGAAGTCCTTAAGCCACGGCTGCCTGACAGAAGACTCCAGAGTCCCCAGGAATGAGCCTCCGTTAATACCCCTGCTGTGCTCACTCACTGGCTGGGGGCACAGACGTGGTGATGGATACCAGAAAGCAGCAGCTGGGGCCATCAGTCAGTTACTCCCTGTGGTCAGAGATCTGAGAGGAACATTCTCAAGGCCACCTGTGGTGGCTCTGTAACGTGCCAACTAGGTTAACCTAAACTACATTTCCCAGAATTCCCTCCCTGGCATGTTTCTGGTTAGGTGAGACAGAAGAGATATTTGCATGCAAGATTTCGAAGGCAGATGTGAAGCAGCAGCCATTCTGTGCTTTGATGTAGGTGATTCCACAAGTTTTGTAGATCCCCAAACTAGTGATCACACAAGTTGTCACTATCTGCTGGCGCACCCCACTGTTGTGGGGCAGCAGCCAGGCCTACAATTGCTCCACCTTCCCCTGGGTCCTCCTGCAGCTTATCTGACTCCCAGGCCAGGTATGTGTCTGCTCCGTGACAAAGGGTATTAGCTCCTTCTGCAGGACACTGGCATCACAAGGTGGGAGGCAGTGAGAACTGACGTGGATCCCAGTTCCTCGAATTGGTGCTCCTGGATTCCAGCTTGCCCTTGCCCTTCACCGCTACACATCCATCTTCACTTTTGACTCCTTGCCCCGTGGTGTCAAGCTGTGGCATCAGATGTGAAAACAACCAGCCTCATAGAATTTACTTAACCAACTCCTACTCGTGTAAGGCGAAATCCTTGAAACAAATCTCTTACTATATACCAGTCCCCATACACACACACACACACACACACACACACACACACACACACACACACACTAGTGCTCTGCTTCCCTGAATGAACTTCCACTGACGCACGGACACAGTAGCTGGGCTGAAGGTCCAGGAGGGATGTTTCCATGAAACAAATGTGAAACCGAAAGAGTATGTATGTTTCCAGAGGTTTTTGATAGATCCGTCAGAGAATTTAGGGATATATCAGTAACTGATAACACTTCTTAAATTCAGGAAAAAATGAGGCAATCATTAATTCTAGGAAAACAAAATTATGCCTGAAAAGGAAATTTAAAGTATGACTCAGGTATAAAAACAATACATGGTCATGACAGTGAAAACATGTAAAATGATTTAGCAAGTAGCATGAAAAACTATACTAGGAAGATGAAGAGAAGTATATAAGAGAAGAAACAGGATTATAGGGCTAAATCCTGATATTTCATAGTAAGACATCATTAGATCATGTCTTTATAGATATGTGCACACATGCTATGTAGAACGGCACATAACTACTATAGCTATCCATGCACATATGTCATGGAGAAATATGAAAGTAAATACCAAAAAGAACCCCCCAAACGGCTAAAATAACTAAGAATAAGAGAACTGCTCCCGAGGAACAGGATGGGGGTGTGGAACAGAGAGAGAAGTGCTGTTGAGGTCCTTTCAGACTTTCAACCTATGTACATACTTTACTGTAGCAAAAATACACTTAAACTTAAAAAATCAAACTGAAAAGTTAAACTGAAAAGAAGTTAAAGTTAGTAGAACTGAAAATTAAAGAGTAAGACTCATCAAGTTGGAAAAAAAAATAAGGAGGAGGAAGGGAGAAATCTGACGATACCAAGTCTAAACCATTTAGAGTTCAAAAACAGGCACTGATAAATCAGGAGGACTTCCGGGAAGATGGCAGAAGAGTAAGACGCGGAGATCACCTTCCTCTCCACAGATACACCAGAAATACATCTACGCGTGGAACAACTACAGAACACCTACTGAACGCTGGCAGAAGACCTCAGACCTCCCAAAAGCAAGGAACCCCCCACGTACCTGGTTAGGGCAAAAGAAAAAACTAAACAGAGACAAAAGGATAGGGACGGGTCCTGCACCAGCGGGAGAGAGCTGTGAAGGAGGAAAAGTGTCCACACACTAGGAAGCCCCTTCGCGGGTGGAGACTTCGGGAGGCGGAGTGGGGGAGCTTGGGAGCCGCGGAGGAGAGCACAGCAACAGGGGTGCGGAGGGCAAAGCGGACAGATTCCAGCGCAGAGGATCGGGCCGACCGGCACTCACCAGCCGAGAGGCTTGTCTGCTCGCCCGCCGGGGCGGGCGGGACTGGGAGCTGAGGCTCCGGCTTTTGTCGGAGCGCCGGGAGAGGACTGAGGTTGGCGGCGTGAACACAGCCTGCAGGGCGTTGGTGCGCCGCGGCTGGCCGGGAGAGAGTCCGGGGAGGGGTCTGGACCTGCCGAAGAGGCAAGAGACTTTTACGTCCCTCTTTGTTTCCTGGTGCACGAGGAGAGAGGATTAAGAACGCTGCTTGAGAGAGCTCCAGGGACGGGCGCGAGCCGCGGCTAAGAGTGCGGAGCCCAGAGACGGACATGGGACGCTAAGGCCGCTGCTGCCGCCGCCAGGAGGCCTGTGTGCGAACACAGGTCACTAGCCACACGCCCTTCCGGGGAGCCTGTGCAGCCCGCCACTGCCAGGGTCCCGGGATCCAGGGACGGCTCCCCGGGAGAGCGCACGGCGCGCCTCAGGCTGCAACGTCACGCCGGCCTCTGCCGCTGCAGGCCCGCCCTGCACTCCGTGACCCTCCCTACCCCCCGGCCTGGGTGAGCCAGAGCCTCCGAATCAGCGGCTCCTTTAACCTCGTCCTGTCTGAGCAAAGAACAGACGCCCTCCGGCGACCTACACGCACAGGCGGGGCCAAATCCAAAGCTGAGCCCCTGGGAACTGTCAGAACAAAGAAGAGAAAGGGAAATCTCTCCCAGCAGCCTCAGAAGCAGCGGATTAAAGCTCCACAATCAACTTGATGTACCCTGCATCTGTGGAATACATGAATAGACAACGAATCATCCCAAATTAAGGAGCCCTGTGGATGAAAGGCTCTTGGTGCTGCAGCCAGGAGTCAGTGCTGTGCCTCTGAGGTGGGAGAGCCAACTTCAGGACACTGGTCCACAAGAGGCCTGCCAGCTGCACATAATATCAAACAGCAAAAATCTCCGAGAGACCTCCATCTCAACGCCAGCACCCAGCTTCACTCAACGACCAGCAAGCTACAGTGCTGGACATCCTATGCCAAACAACTAGCAAGACAGGAACACAACCCCACCCATTAGCAGAGAGGCTGCCCAAAATCATAGTAAGTCTACAGACACCCCAAAACACACCACCAGACGTGGACCTGCCCACCAGAAAGACAAGATCCAGCCTCATACGCCAGAACACAAGCACTAGTACCCTCCACCAGGAAGCCTACACAACCCACTGAACCAACCTTAGCCACTGGGGACAGACACAAAAAACAACAGGAACTACGAACCTTCAGCCTGCAAAAAAAGGGGCCCCAAACACAGTAAGATAAGCAAAATGAAAAGACAGAAAAACACACCGCAGATGAAGGAGCAAGATAAAAACCCACCAGACCTAACAAATGAAGAGGAAATAGGCAGTCTACCTGAAAAAGAATTCAGAATAATGATAGTAAGGTTGATCCGAAATCTTGGAGATAGAATGGACAATAGAATGGACAAATTGCAAGAATCAGTTAACAAGGACCTAGAAGAACTAAAGATGAAGCAAGCAACGATGAACAACACAATAAATGAAATTAAAAGTACTCTAGATGGGATCAATAGCAGAATAACTGAGGCAGAAGAACGGATAAGTGACCTGGAAGATAAAATAGTGGAAATAACTACTGCAGAGCAGAATAAAGAAAAAAGAATGAAAAGAACTGAGGACAGTCTCAGAGACCTCTGGGACAACATTAAACGCACCAACATTCGAATTATAGGGGTTCCAGAAGAAGAAGAGAAAAAGAAAGGGACTGAGAAAATATTTGAAGAGATTATAGTTGAAAACTTCCCTAATATGGGAAAAGAAATCGTTAATCAAGTCCAGGAAGCACAGAGAGTCCCATACAGGATAAATCCAAGGAGAAATACGCCAAGACACATATTAATCAAATTGTCAAAAATTAAATACAAAGAAAACATATTAAAAGCAGCAAGGGAAAAACAACAAATAACACACAAGGGAATCCCCATAAGGTTAACAGCTGATCTTTCAGCAGAAACTCTGCAAGCCAGAAGGGAGTGGCAGGACATATTGAAAGTGTTGAAGGAGAAAAACCTGCAACCAAGATTACTCTACCCAGCAAGGATCTCATTCAGATTTGATGGAGAAATTAAAACCTTTACAGACAAGCAAAAGCTGAGAGTTCAGCACCACCAAACCAGCTCTACAACAACTGCTAAAGGAACTTCTCTAGGCAAGAAACACAAAAGAAGGAAAGGACCTACAATAACGAACCCAAAACAATTAAGAAAATGGGAATAGGAACACACATATCGATAATTACCTTAAATGTAAATGGACTAAATGCTCCCACCAAAAGACACAGATTGGCTGAATGGATACAAAAACAAGACCCATATATTTGCTGTCTACAAGAGACCCACTTCAGACCTAGAGACACATACAGACTGAAAGTAAGGGGATGGAAAAAGGTATTTCATGCAAATGGAAACCAAAAGAAAGCTGGAGTAGCAGTTCTCATATCAGACAAAATAGACTTTCAAACAAAGACTATTAGAAGAGACAAAGAAGGACACTACATAATGATCAAGGGATCGATCCAAGAGGAAGATATAACAATTGTAAATATTTATGCACCCAACATAGGTGCACCTCAATACATAAGGCAAATACTGACAACCATAAAAGGGGAAATCGACAGTAACACATTCATAGTAGGGGACTTTAACACCCCACTTTCACCAATGGACAGATCATCCAAAATGAAAATAAATAAGGAAACACAAGCTTTAAATGATACATTAAACGAGATGGAGTTAATTGATATTTATAGGACATTCCATCCAAAAACAACAGAATACACATTTTTCTCAAGTGCTCATGGAACATTCTCCAGGATAGATCATATCTTGGGTCACAAATCAAGCCTTGGTAAATTTAAGAAAATTGAAATTGTATCAAGTATCTTTTCTGACCACAACGCCATGAGACTAGATATCAATTACAGGAAAAGGTCTGTAAAAAATACAAACACATGGAGGCTAAACAATACACTACTTAATAATGAAGTGATCACTGAAGAAATCAAAGAGGAAATCAAAAAATACCTAGAAACAAATGACAATGGAGACACAACGACCCAAAACCTGTGGGATGCAGCAAAAGCAGTTCTAAGGGGGAAGTTTATAGCAATACAAGCCCACCTTAAGAAGCAGGAAACATCTCGAATAAACAACCTAACCTTGCACCTCAAGCAATTAGAGAAAGAAGAACAAAAAAACCCCAAAGCTAGCAGAAGGAAAGAAATCATAAAAATCAGATCAGAAATAAATGAAAAAGAAATGAAGGAAACAATAGCAAAGATCAATAAAACTAACAGCTGGTTCTTTGAGAAGATAAACAAAATAGATAAACCACTAGCCAGACTCATTAAGAAAAAAAGGGAGAAGACTCAAATCAATAGAATTAGAAATGAAAAAGGAGAGGTAACAACTGACACTGCAGAAATAAAAGAGATCATGAGAGATTACTACAAGCAACTCTATGCCAATAAAATGGACAATCTGGAAGAAATGGACAAATTCTTAGAAATGCACAACCTGCCAAGACTGAATCAGGAAGAAATAGAAAATATGAACAGACCAATCACAAGCACTGAAATTGAAACTGTGATTAAAAAACTTCCAACAAAGAAAAGCCCAGGACCAGATGGCTTCACAGGCGAATTCTATCAAACATTTAGAGAAGAGCTAACACCTATCCTTCTCAAACTCTTCCAAAATATAGCAGAGGGAGGAACACTCCCAAACTCCTTCTACAAGGCCACCATCACCTTGATACCAAAACCAGACAAGGATGTCACAAAGAAAGAAAACTACAGGCCAATATCACTGATGAACATAGATGCAAAAATCCTCAACAAAATACTAGCAAATAGAATCCAACAGCACATTAAAAGGATCATACACCATGATCAAGTGGGGTTTATTCCAGGAATGCAAGGATTCTTCAATATACGCAAATCTATCAATGTGATACACCATACTAACAAACTGAAGGAGAAAAACCATATGATCATCTCAATAGATGCAGAGAAAGCTTTCGACAAAATTCAACACCCATTTATGATAATAACCCTCCAGAAAGTAGGCACAGAGGGAACTTTCCTCAACATAATAAAGGCCATATATGACAAGCCCACAGCAAACATCATCCTCAATGGTGAAAAACTGAAAGCATTTCCACTAAGATCAGGAACAAAACAAGGTTGCCCACTCTCACCACTCTTATTCAACATAGTTTTGGAAGTTTTAGCCACAGCAATCAGAGAAGAAAAGGAAATAAAAGGAATCCAAATCGGAAAAGAAGAAGTAAAGCTGTCACTGTTTGCAGATGACATGATCCTATACATAGAGAACCCTAAAGATGCTACCAGAAAACTACTAGAGCTAATCAATGAATTTGGTAAAGTGGCAGGATACAAAATTAATGCACAGAAATCTCTGGCATTCCTATATACTAATGATGAAAAATCTGAAAGTGAAATCAAGAAAACACTCCCATTTACCATTGCAACAAAAAGAATAAAATATCTAGGAATAAACCTACCTAAGGAGACAAAAGATCTGTATGCAGAAAATTATAAGACACTGATGAAAGAAATTAAAGATGATACAAATAGATGGAGAGATATACCATGTTCTTGGATTGGAAGAATCAACATTGTGAAAATGACTCTACTACCGAAAGCAATCTATAGATTCAATGCAATCCCTATCAAACTACCATTGGCATTTTTCACAGAACTAGAACAAAAAATTTTGCAATTTGTATGGAAACACAAAAGACCCCGAATAGCCAAAGCAATCTTGAGAACGAAAGAAGGAACTGGAGAAATCAGGCTCCCAGACTTCAGACTATACTACAAAGCTACAGTTATCAAAACGGTATGGTACTGGCACAAAAACAGAAAGATAGATCAATGGAACAGGATAGAAAGCCCAGAGATAAACCCACGCACATATGGTCACCTTATCTTTGACAAAGGAGGCAGAAATGTACCGTGGAGAAAGGACAGCCTATTCAATAAGTGGTGCTGGGAAAACTGGACAGCTACATGTAAAAGTATGAAGTTAGATCACTCCCTAACACCATACACAAAAATAAGCTCAAAATGGATTAAAGACCTAAATGTAAGGCCAGAAACTATCAATCTCTTAGAGGAAAACATAGGCAGAACACTCTATGACATAAATCACAGCAAGATTCTTTCTGACCCACCTCCTAGAGTAATGGAAATAAAAACAAGAGTAAACAAATGGGACCTAATGAAACTTAAAAGCTTTTGCGCAGCAAAGGAAACCATAAAGAAGACCAAAAGACAACCCTCAGAATGGGAGAAAATATTTGCAAATGAAGCAACTGACAAAGGATTGATCTCCAAAATTTATAAGCAGCTCATGCAGCTTAATAACAAAAAAACAAACAACCCAATCCAAAAATGGGCAGAAGACCTAAATAGACATTTCTCCAAAGAAGATATACAGAGTGCCAACAAACACATGAAAGAATGCTCAACATCACTAATCATGAGAGAAATGCAAATCAAAACTACAATGAGGTATCATCTCACACCAGTCAGAATGGCTATCATCAAAAAATCTAGAAATAGTAAATGCTGGAGAGGGTGTGGAGAAAAGGGAACCCTCTTACACTGTTGGTGGGAATGTAAATTGATACAGCCACTGTGGAGAACAGTATGGAGGTTCCTTAAAAAGCTACAAATAGAACTACCATATGACCCAGCAATCCCACTACTGGGCATATACCCTGAGAAAACCATAATTCAAAAAGAGTCATGTACCAAAATGTTCATTGCAGCTCTATTTACAATAGCCCAGAGATGGAAACAACCTAAGTGTCCATCATCGGATGAATGGATAAAGAAGATGTGGCACATATATACAATGGAATATTACTCAGCCATAAAAAGAGATGAAATTGAGCTATTTGTAATGAGGTGGATAGACCTAGAGTCTGTCATACAGAGTGAAGTAAGTCAGAAAGAGAGAGACAAATACCGTATGCTAACACATATATATGGAATTTAAAAAAAGAAATGTCATGAAAAACCTAGGGGTGAAACAGGAATAAAGACACAGACTTACTAGAGAATGGACTTGAGGCTATGGGGAGGGGGAAGTGTAAACGGTGACAAAGCGATAAAGAGGCATGGACATATATACACTACCAAACGTAAGGTAGATAGCTAGTGGGAAGCAGCCGCATAGCACAGGGAGATCAGCTCGGTGCTTTGTGACCGCCTGGAGGGGTGGGATAGGGAGGGTGGGAGGGAGGGAGACGCAAGCGGGAAGAGATATGGGAATATATGTATATATATAACTGATTCATTTTGTTGTGAAGCTGAAACTAACATACCATTGTAAAGCAATTATACTCCAATAAAGATGTTAAAAAAAAAAATAAATCAATACAAAAAAAAAAAAACAGGCAGTAATCTATTGCTTAGGGATTCATGCAAAGGCGGTAAAACTCTTTTAAAAAACTAAGAAAATCATCATTAAAAGGTTAAGAGTGGTTACCTTTAAAAGGTATGGAAAGGACTGTGATAGGGAAGGGAGGAGGTATACTCCCAGCTCTGGGATGCTCATAAAGTTCAATTTCTTACATTAGACAGGTTATATACACACATAAACTATATGTGTGCTTTATGGACTTTGGGGAGGAGACAGCACTAAGCACCCAACAGAAACAATTGCAGCAACACCAGCATACACTTGCAGTACTCCTCCTGCCACGTATGAGGCTTAGCTTTTTCCCAGTATTTGAGCTTCCAAATAAATTATGATTTGCTATTAAATGAGCTCTAAAATCAACAAATGCATATTTCATTTACATTTTATATTCATTTATCTTTTATCCTAGAACAAAAATGAGAAACAATTTGTATGCATGGTAGATATGACAAAACGTTATGTAAACACTTACAAATTTAGACTTTTCACATACATGAGTAATTTTTAAGGTACAGCAAATTTAAATCATATACTGTCATCCTAGCACCATAAATCTTAATAGTAAAGAAACTCACAACAAGGAAAGGTTAAAGATAGCCTTTAAGTATACATGGTAGAATTACATCTAAGGAGAAGGCTGTTTGATGGCTTACTGCTGTATTACGAAACACTGGAAAAGAGATGTGGGAATCAGCAATTTAAGATACCAAAGAATCACTATGAAATACTTTTTATGTAAATCATTTAACCACTAAGTGAATAATTGCTTATTTAAAAAAATCCAATTGAAGCAGAAGGATACATGGAGACCCAATTACCTTTTAAAAAATAGTTCAGAGAAATACAAATACAGTATGTTCTCATGTGGAATGTAAAAATGCCATACTCATTGAAACAAGGAGTACAATGGTGATTGCCAGGGGCTGGGGGTGAAGGAACTGGGGAGATGTTGGCTAAAAGGAACAAACTTCCAGCTATAAAATGAATAACTGCTGGGAAGCTAATGTCCAGCACAGTGACTATAATTAACAATACTGTATTATATACTTAAAAGTTGCTAACAGACTAGATCTTAAATGTTATTACCACACACACAAAATGGTAATTATGTGAGGGGATAGAGGTGTCAACTAACTTTATCGTGGTAATCATTTCACTGTATATATATGTGTGTGTGTGTATCAAATCATCACACTGTACACTTAAACTTACATATATGTCAATATTATCTCAATAAAGCAGGAAATAAATAATAAGTATATAAATGATTAAGAAAAAAGATGTTTTAGTATCTCAACGAAGCCTTCAAAAAGTCTTTTCACAATCAAGTTGCCTTCAGAAGGACTGTTAAAAAGCTAACTAAGGCAAGACCTATAAGAAGCAGGTGATAAACTTAACAAATACTTTTTGATCAAGAGACATGTAAAGACTTTTACTGCAAGGATATCACAATTCTATGGAGGTAATGACTAAAAAGTAGAATTCTGACTGCAATATAATCCTAAATACACTTTAAGGAGATATGGAGCTCTGAAAGGGACTGTAAAGCAAGGTAATGGGAATTATTTAGGAGTGGATGAAAGAGACATCCATTAATTAAGGCTGACTCCATTCAACTTTTCTGGCTTTGTGACTTTTCCTCCTCTATGAGATAATAACAGTTAACAGCAAATAACATGTTTGGAGCGCTTACTCTTTGCCAGGCATTGTTTTAAGAATTTTACAGGTACTGAGTCATTCCAGCCTTGCAACAGCCCTATGAGTTCACTATTTTCATCTTCCTTTTATACACAAGAAATCTGAGGCCCAGAGAAACTAACTTTCCAAGGTTCAGAGTTAAGTGGCAGAACAGGAACTCAAACTCCAGCAGATGACTCCAAAGCTCATGCTCCTGGATCTTTATCAACCCAAAGATATAAATGTATATCCAACAGCTATATACAGCTGAAACTCCCAATTTCATGAGATTCTATAGAAAAGCACATGCTTTTACAGCCTATGAAAACATTACCAGTTTTCAAGGCTTTGCTCCTTTCAGCTACCATTTAGTGAGCTGCTACCATGTGCAAGGCACTTAACTGACACTTGTTTTAATCATCCCAACACCACAGCCCTAGTTTACAGCTGAGGAACCTGAAGTTCATAGAGAGGTTATATAATTTGCCGAGGGTCACCTAGCTGGTGAAGGATGAAGCCAGGACTTGAAAGTAATTTCCCTACCAAAACTCTGAACATTACAGAAGTAATAAAGTAGTCTTGACGTATGTCTCTCTGGAATAAAAAATAAGGCAAAAATATATTCTGAGATGAGTACAAGTGAACAATATTTGCAGTTCAAGTGTAACTGAAATACCTATGCCTTAAAGAGATGTGGAACTCTGAAGGGGATTGGGAGGAAAATAAGAAAGTAACTCAACTCTGTGAAAGTCCCACAATACTCGTTGTTTCTTATTAGTTACGGTGCCTAGAGGTAAAGCATGACATTGGGAACAAAAGAAGTTCTTGTTATAGGTCCAGGCAGAGGTGAAAACCCAATATACACCTCCAGTTATATTGGAAATTAAAATGCAAACATCTCTAGTGTTCTCAATAACAGGTTTTCAAAACAACTGAAGTAGTCCCACACACACTTTGCTTGCAAGGTCTGTGATTTCCATTGGTCCTATAATTCATATATATAACAGATTCTGTTCACAAAAGTACAAAAAAGAACCACCTTATAATTTACTTTCAAATTGTTTATCCAAATCTAGAACATCTGTCTAGAATGGTTAAGGTGGATTATACAAAATGAATATTATGGAGTAAGAAGTAATGAATTTTATTTTACATGAATTTTAAAAGCATTGAACTAACTCTATTGCTCGTTGCTTAGATATTATGAAGTTTGACTTCACCTTGGCGTGAATTACTATCATTTTAAGAAAAATGTTAACTAGATTCCTAAAACTGCAATCAGTGACAACTGAGTAGAAAAAGCAAAGACATTTCTGTTCTATTCACAAGCACCAACAAACAGCCCAGTGGGGAAATGGCAGCGCGCCAGGCTGCCCCGTGAGCAATTAGGCTTCGTGGCAATCAGGAGACTCAGGCGTCTTAGGCCCTTAGAAAACTAGTATGTTAAGGACTTGGTGCTTTTACTCCCCTCTCCTGGAGGCATGTGTGAGACATATCTTGTTTAGATGACAATCTCTTCCATCTACAGGACTGAAAGAAAGGTTAAGACAACTGAGTAATAAGAAGCAAATTGAGGAGAACATGAGAGATTAGCAAGCATCACTGTTTACTGATCTATTGACTAAATGTAATAACTGATCTCAGATAGACAGTAATCTCATTCCAATAATCAGAAGAAACAATAATTAAAAGGCTCATACAATTATTGTAAAATGTAAAAGTGCATTTTAATTGATGAAGAAACTCAGAGTGAAATTCAGAGGCAAACCAACCTGAAATTCTCTCTCAATGAAAAATAGTTGAAATGGATAAAAATTCAGTTTCAGCCAAAATATGTGTATATTTACTCCTTTACTAACTTCTACATGGAAGGTTTCTAAGAAAAAAACAAACGACGTTGAATGACTCAGATAAACCTTATGGCAGACTGTGGGCATTAACTTCCATTTCACCAAATTTAAACCTGAAGTTCCCTATTATCTGGTAAATGCTTTCTCTTTTTGATATTTTATGAGTCTGAGTGAAAGGTTGAGGCTGTCAACATACTGGATTACATTTTGTAAATTTGCTGTCTATGTCTAATAAGATACCCAACAGCATAATAAGAATAAAAATGAATGAAGTGAATAAGATTAAAAGTGAAAGAATTAACCTAAGGATCCAAAACTATACTTTCTAATACATTCCTTGATTAGAGTAATTACGTAGGGTCACTTCAAAAATTTTTCTGACTCAATATTGTCAAGAATTCATCATATTTAAGTATCTGAATTTCAAATATCTGAATGTGTCCTCAAGTACAGGACAAATTTATGATATTTTTATATTCATCTAGCCAAGATACACTTTACTTTATAAATAAAATAGATTTTAGAGGGCAAAAGTCAATATTTAAATCAATCCTTCATATATATCTTCAACAAAAGCTCATTATTTCTCACCTTTAATACTTTATAATTTCATTTAAAGTTTTTTATTATTTTATAGTATATAAACATACGAGCCTTTTCTCTACTTCTTGATGTGCCAGTAACAGTCGTGTAATATACATCTATGACAACTTAGCCTATAAACAGAATTCCTCACAAATTTAAAACCTAAGGACCAACAAATGTTTCACTACACTCAGAAAACACAGAGTCTTTATTCCGAGAGGAACTTTCAGTAAAAAAGTGACGTGTGAACAGCAGACACTGATGTTCACACAAGCATACTGCAGACAACCCAGCAGGCGGTTTTCTATTTTTTTTGGATTATGCTCTGGAGGTGCTGGCACAATGGAATTTCAATACCATAATTGCTTATTTCTCTGTGTATTTTTAAAATAATAGGTAAAGAAAAAAATCAACTACGAAAATAACAAAATATTTTTCATTCTTCTTTTCAAAGGATGTAATTTATAACCATTACACAAATAGAGAAGAAGCACAAAAGGGGGGAAAAGAGAAATAAAGTAATGTTCCAAAGGTTCAGTTTACAAGGACCTCACACTAAGTTTTTTTTTTTTCCCTGCAACTCTTACTAGAAACAGTATTATTTGCTAAAAATGCACTGGCTGCCAAGAGCCATGGTCCATCTAAAGCAAAATGCTTAAGATGGAAATAGAGTGTTAAGACAGAAAAAAGGGGCAAGATTCAGTATACAAATTTCTGTAAAATTTATTTTAAAAAATGAATAAGATGAGGTTTTAATTTTGATATTTTCTGCCTGAAAAATAAATGCAATACTAAATAAAATACTAAAATATATAGCACTGTATTAAAACAATAAGATGTAATCAAATTCCAAACTTTCTAATTAAACCTTTTTTTTTGTAAGTTATTGGGAATTCAACACTAGTCTTGGTTCACATGATAGAACAATGGGAAAATTTTCCGAGTGGTTGAACACTAACCCTGACAAGTGTGGAGAGCCAACTACAATACATTATATGGTAGCATAACCTGCCACCCACGTTGCTGAGAGAACAGCTTTCAAACACATGCACTGAGCTGTAAAACCACAAAATCCCTTATTACACATTGTCTTTCTTACTCTAGGTGAAATATACCACCAATTCTTTTCCATTACAAATCTTTTTTTATTACTATTTTTGAAGCCCACTTAACATTTTGACTGTCTTTTTCTTACAATGTAAAAGGTATCTTTTTTTAAAAAGGAAAATGAAACAGGACTGTTATCACCCTCCTACAGTATTACAATGAAGGCTGATATCTGCCACACAATTTCTCAGAGCTCATTTTGGAAATCCATATTACCCAAAATGAGTTTTAAGCTAAAGTTTTTTTATTCCTTTAAAGACCAAGGCCTATAATTGGTTCACTAAGTTTCTTAAAGCATTTGAAAACACTTGCATTCTTTAAGCAACACTGATATATTGCTTTGGGGGTTCTTTAATAAAATACATGGTCTTCATCATTACCCACCCCCCCAAAAAAGAAAAGAGAGAGAGAGAGAAAACCAAATCGTCAAAATCTGTCATGGAATGAGTGTTCTTTCTCATTCTGTGTCTCTTCCCAACATTCCTCCCTTCCCCCACTCTGGCACAAATCCAAACCTGTACCAAAAAACAAACAAAAACAGAAAGCTATTTCAGAATCAAGGATATAAGATAATATCCATCTTATATTGGTAAAATATTTAAATAAAGCAAGACTGTAGGATAGCAAATATGTTTCATCCTCATTACAGCACTGTGCTTTGTCAAAGATGTGTTCTTACTGTTCAGAAAAGAACTCACTGCAATAATGACTATCAAATTTGTACAAAACAGCTAGAGATACAGAACAAGAAGGGTGAAAAAAACAACTTAAAAGACACTACTTTTATAGAAATTCAAAGACACTACTTTTTAGAGATTCAAGATGGTTAAAACCATTTTAAAACTGTGTGTTTCTCTCTAACATTTGCCTAATTAATTTCCCTCCGAAATTCTCCCTCCTACCCTTTACATCCCCCATCTCCCCAACTCCCACCCACCATGACCCACCGCCATCCACAATCTGCTAACTGAATCACAGCATTCCAGGACAGTTACAGGACATAACAGTTTCTTCTGGGGTTTTCATTTGCAATGTTGTTGGCAAAGAGAATTTTATTTTTAAGTGTTTCTATTACACTGACAAGGTCAATTAGTCCCGTCAACTATTGGTCTTTCTGCCTGATAGCTTGGTGGATTATTCAAGTGGGACCATTCATAACCTATAACTGAATGCACCCAATTAACCTCAGAAACACGACAATACTGGCATCTAAAGGGATTTTAAGTTTATCTTAATAATATGCCATAGTAACGTCATTTTCTCCAAACTGGTGGTTTAATATCTGATAGAAACACTACATTTGCCTCAAATTGAATTGATTTGTAAATTATGAAATACAAATTACATAGAGTAATTTCTATTTTATGGAAGTTTATCATAAAAATGTTGAAGCTTTTTAAAAAACAATAATCAGCTATTTTGCCTACATTTGCTTATATGGTTTATACAACGAAATAAAGAATATGACGATCCTTTAGTATGCAATATCCAGTACTCGTATCAAGATTTCTCCCAAGGCGCAGAAAGCACTACTACTCTGCCAGAAGCCATTGTGGAAATTAATTTGTATTTTACTTCAAATATTCAAAAAATATTTATGCTGTCAAATATTATTTTTAAAAAACACAAAAGAGAATATGCATCATTGGGTGTTTGTCCTGTGACAGGCAATATGAATAAGTACTTTGCAAACTTTATCTTACTTAACTGTCTCAGGAACCCAATGAAAAAGCATTGTTATCCCTATTCTATGCATGAGGAACCTAGTAAGTGGCAAAATTGAGATATGAAACCAGATGTGTCTAGTTTGCCGAAGTGTGGTCCTTCAACATCACTCGGCCTAAGAAATATGAGATAATCCCCCAACATCTCACAGTATCATCTTGTAATAACTGGACCATAGAGTACTTTCAAACTATCCTGTAAAAGAATGATGCCCAATTAGAAAAAGATGAATGAATGAATACGGGTGCCTGGTATCCATTTAATTATATCGACACTAAAGTTTTATTAACAGTAAGACAATACTCCAGTTTTTTTCATTTCACTTCCAACCCAAATGTGTTCTCACATATATGAATGTACATGTGATCTCCCACACACAGGCCTGCCCCCATATATTACCTGCTCATACACACAAACTCATCCGAACTGTCACACCCAATACTCCCGGTTTCTAAGCCAAAAGTATTGTCTATTATTCTGGGCCGCAAAGAAGTGAAAAGCTATCTTAACACCACGTATCAAGGTATCAATTTTTTGCAAAGAAGGATTTTTAAAATAAGTTTTAAATAACTTTTTCATAAAGTAATTTTTAAACTATCTGAGCTAGTGAGTCAATTTAAAATATGTTCTAGCAAAAATTGTATTGTGATTATCTCTATTTTTGCTTTACGAATTTTAAACAGAAGCAATTCATTCAACTGTTAGGTCAAACTGCCCTAAAAGCAAATGCCTACCAAGAAGAGCACACTGTGCGTTTCCAAAACTCAAATACTACTCTCAAATTCTCTGCTCTGGGTGCCTTCAGACTGGCTAGAGTGACTCTCAGGGCTTCATTCACTGCTCAGTGGAAATGTCTGTAAAAATATTTGTGCAATAAGGATAGACAAACCTTTATGAAAATACTAGTTTGGCTAAAAGTTGCGGCAGTTAAGATGTACATAAATAATTTTTTAAATGACTGTTTATACCCCCTACTCTATAAATGTATTACTATAAATATTATATTAATTCAGAAGAATACATCCTCCAGAGAAAGTACAAAGACTGAGAAGTAGAATTCAGAGTCATCAGTAGGAAGTCAGCTTTGCTTATTTTTTAAATACATCAAAATAAATCTCATAAGCACAAAAAATTTCAAGAACAGAGTACAAAATCGAAGGAAGTATCCATGTTAGTGAGTTGTTACCTTAGTAAAGAAAGATCCAATATTTTGACACAATGGTCCAACATGTGATCCAACAGATTTTATGCTATTAACTGGATCATATCCGAAAGATTAAAACTGCTAAACTATTCCCTTACTGAAGTCACAAAATAATGCCACTGGTGCTGTTGTTTCAAAGGATTAAATCTGTATGTTTAATCCAATGCCAATGGAAATTTCATTAAGGTTTAAAACAACAACAACAACAACAACTAGAAAACCTGCATGGGATGTATGCTCTATCCAAGTGTGGACAACTGATACTGAAATGCCAAGTAGCAACATTAAATTTTTAAAAAGCAATCCTTCATGTTTAGATCTGGCAGTGAGGAACTGAATGCAAGATAACCTACCTACTCTCCTTTACTATCACATGCCTTAATAAAGATAAGACACATTTATCTAGCACTTTCTAACCTTCAGCAATCTTGCATGAGTAAGGATAAAGCAAGCAACCATTAACAAAACTTAAGGAAAAAAGGAGGATGGAAGGACATAAACTTACATTGACTGAGAAACTTACTAAGTATTTGCTATGTTGCAGATGTTTTTACACAGCTTATCTCATTTAATCTTCACGACCACCCAAACAAGATTGCGATTCTCATTTTTTTAAGTAAATAAACAGAGGCTCCAAAAGGACAGAGAAAATGCCCTATATTACAAAATAAAGAAGTAATAATAGTACCAAGATTTCAACCCTGATCTGACAGACTCTAAAACCTACAATTAAAGCAGCATGTGGCAAAGACAATCTAGAAACATGTTCCTTCCTCTGGCTTAAGTCTCATCCTCTGTCCCACTTTAAATACAATATTTAAAACCCAGACTACAGCTTACGAAACAGACTGGGTTTTTGCCCCGTAAGCCAAGGTTAGAGAACTATGCGTTCAAGGGCAAGTACAACATGACTCTGGGGGAATAACAGCAAGTTTCAAATGACTGCGACTTCAGGTTAAATGGAGTTCAGTGAGTCATGGTAATTCCATGCTACAGATAATCCTGATCTTAGTCAACAGAAAATTTTCAAATTTGAATTCCATATTAGCGTTCAACAATTCTCTCTCAACATAAGGCAACTCTTCATTCAACGTAAGTAATTTAAAGCCAGGAACATCTCTCAATGCCTTTCACTATTCTTCCACAGAGAAATGATAAAAATTTTAAATGGAAAAAGGTAACGTTTAACAACCAGATTTTACAAACTAGCTGAGAATAATTTTGACTTGATTTTTATCTTTTTATTATCTTAAATGTGACGCAGCTACCTAAATACTATGGTTGAAGAGTGAAGGCAGGCAGAGAGTTCTTTTCATTCATCAGTCTGTTCTTACTCCCTAAAAGTGCCTTCTTTATCATACTTGACCTGAGCTTATCACCATTGGGCCAGGAATAAGAGACAAGTTATAAGTCTCCTAGATTCTCCCAAAGTAAATTATATTCCCTTTAGTCATTATCTTCTCTAAGATCTTATGCTTACACCAGAAAGTGGGGCTGCCAGGGTAGAATCAGTTTAAGAACTAATCTGCCTAGAACGCTTTTCTTTAGCAAAGTAAAGGTAAAACAGATGCCCCTACACTATCTTTAAAATAAATACAAGTGCCATTGCAGAAAAAAAAATTGCACAAATATTAACTGAGCACCTACGTGCCAGGTACTTAGGCATGAGGGTGACTGACAGATACTGTTCCTGTGCAAGTGGAAGCTATCAAAGATTTGTGGCAGCTGATAAGAAATATGGCATAAAATTCTTAAATAAATGGCAGAAGGGTAAGATTAGGGTACAGAAATATACATAGAATTGTTTATAAGTAGGTCACAAATTTGGCTCCACAGTTCCTGGCAGTCAAAGCAAAGTGAGTATCATTACTGGTTCTGACAGTACGGAGGCTCTTCTACTTAGAAACAGATTAGATTCCAAAGAGCTATCGTTAAGTCCATTTAATCCCATGTGCAAAGTTTTAACTATAGAAGCAACTGCTAATACCACCTATTGGTAACTAACAGAGCTGACATACTTCTCCCCGGACCCACTGCCCTCTTACAACAGGTAAGTTTTCATATCTACCAAAGTCCTTAAATTGAAAGTTCTTTTTTAAAAAATTAATTAATTTTGGGCTGCATTGGGTCTTAGTTGCTGCGCGGGGGCTTTCTCTAGTTGTGGCGAGCGGGGGCTACTTTTTGTTGCAGCGCGTGGGCTTCTCACTGTGGTGGCTTCTCTCGTTGCGGAGCATGGGCTCTAGGCGTGTGGGCTTCAGTAATTGTGGCACGCAGGCTCAGTAGTTGTGGCTCACGGGCTCTAGAGCACAGGCTCAGTAGTTGTGCCGCATGGGCTTAGTTGCTCCACGGCATGTGGGATCTTCCAGACCAGGGATCAAACATGTGTGCCCTGCATTGGCAGACAGATTCTTAACCACTGCACCAACAGGGAAGTCCTAAGTTGAAAGCTCTTAAGCAGAGGAACTTGTGTGTGTGTGTGTGTGCAAAATAAAAACCAAACTGCTTTTCCTGAATTCAGATCTGAAGGAAATCTTTACTGTGGATATGTACAAAAAGGCCACTTTGTGATATAGTAGACTACATTCTCAATAATATTCCTAACAGAATTACAACAGCAAATTTCATAATTTCTTAGGTGCCTCAAAGTAGGCCTATTGATTAATAGTAAAGGTAAATTCTATAAAAGCAATTTTATAAAATAATGCTGCCGAAGTATAATAGTTATAATAGCTAAAGAACATGTATGTCTTCAAGCAAATCCCAATTAAAAACATGTATGATGTTTTTAAGATTAGATGCTTCTAATCTTAGAAGATTAGTCTGAAGATCTAAAAATAAGCTTTTGAGACTACTGGCATCACAGTCATTTCTTACACAAGTTTTGTGTGTAACACCTCTTTACTATAATTCCTAAAACATAGGAAAAGAAAGCTTTCAGATTAAGTTTTGAGGGTTTAGCAATTATATATAAAATGAGTATAATACTTAGTAGACAATGAAAACGGATGCAATCTGTTTTTTTTAAAGGGCTATTCATTTTTCTCATGAATCTCAAAGAAAGTGCAATTAGGGAATAAGTCAAAGGCCACAGTTATCATTGTGTACAGTTAGTGTCAAAAGAGACACCATGTAAACAACATATAGTGATTGGCCAGATTCACTACAATTAAGTGAAGTGAGAAAAAAAGCAAAAACAGGATCTCAGGTGCTTCCCTGGTGGTCCAGTGGTTAAGAATCCACCTTCCAATGCAGGGGACTTGGGTCCAATTCCTGGTAGGGGAACTAAGATCCCACATGCCGCAGGTCAACTAAGCCCACACACTGCAACTACTGAGCCCGCGCGCTCTAGAGCCTGCACGACACAACTAGAGAGCCCACGTGCCGCAACTACTGAGCCCGCACTCTGGAGCCTGGGCGCCACAACTAGAGAGAAGCCCGCACGCCACAACGAAGAGCCCTCACACCACAACGAAAGATCCCGTGTGCCACAGCTAAGACCCAATGCAGCCAAATTAATTAATTAATTAAATTTTAAGTAAAACATAAAAAACAGGATCTCAAAGGATGATGTACTCTGCGTGAAAAACTTAATTTACTCTCAAGGCACTATCTACCATTAAATACTCACAGAGTACCTTCTCCTCAACTTCAGAGGAGTTTACCGAATTTGAAAACTCAAGTTAACTCATACAAAACTGAAATACAGTAAGTAAAAGAATATAAGACTATTTTAACTGGGATTCTTTAAGAATTAGAGTAAAAACACGATTTAGTCTAAACATTTTACAGACTTAGAATCTATGTACTTTCAAAGTTGCTTTCTAAATACAGATAAGTAGATATACTAATATACTAAAATAGAATTTTAGTAATTACTGGCTATAAGTCTCTTTTATAATTATCTTATTGATTTCTATTATAAAATTAGAGATGTTTTCCTACAGAAAAAAATCAGGGTACTTATTATTATGAAATCTCATTTGCTTATTTAACAAGTATGTTATTTCAGGGAAGAAGTAGGGAAAACAGGAGTTGTCACTTTGTTATAATCATTATTTTATATGTGCCAGTTAAACCCTAAGAAAACTGCTTACCCTCAGTGGTGAGGAGATAGAGAGTATATTACATATTTTGTTTTCTTTTTTTAATACTTTATTTTTTAAAGCAGTTTTTGATTCATAGCAAAATGGAGAGGAATGTACAGAGATTTCACATATACCCTCTGTCTCCACACATGCATAGTTTCCCCATTATCAACATATGCCACCAGAGTGGTACATTTGTTACCAAGGGTGAACCTACAGTGACACGTCATAATCATCTGAAGTCGAAAGTTTACATTAGGGTTCACTCTTGATGCTGTACTTTCTATGGATTCAGACAAATGTACAATGACATGCACATCATTATATTGATAGTATCACACAGAGTATTTTCACTGCTCTAAAAATCCTCTCTGCTCCATCTATTTATCTTCCCACCACCCCCAATTCCTGGCAATACCTAATCTTCTTACTGTCTCCATAGCTTTGCCTCTTCTGGAATGCCACATAGTTGAAATTATACAGTATGCAGCTTTTTAAGATTGGCTTCTTTCACTTAGGAATATGCATTTAAGGTTCCTCCATGTCTTTTCATGACTTGAGAGTTCATTTCTTTTTAATGCTGAATAACATTCCATTGTCATTGTCTAGATGTACTACAGTTTATCCATTCACCTACTGAGGAACGTCTTGGTTGCTTCCAAGTTTTGGCAATTGTGAATAAAACTGCTATAAACATCTGTGTGCAGGATTTTGTGTGGATATGAGTTTCAACTCATTTGAGTAAATATCAAAGCTCATGACTGCTGGACCCTATGGTAAGAGTATGTTTAGTTTTGTAAGAAACCGCCAAACTGTCTTACAAAGTGGCTGCACTATCTTGCATCCCCACCAACGATGAATGAGAGTTCCTGTCGCTCCACATCTTCGTGAATACTGGCCAGTGTAAGTGTTCTGGATTTTTGCCATTCTAACAAAATGTGTAGTGCTATCTCCTTTTAATTTGCATTTCTCCGATGACAAATTATATGGAGCATGTTTTCATATGCTTCTGTGCCACCTGTATATCTTCTTTGGTGAGGTGTCTGTTAAGATCTTTAGTCTATTTTTTTAAAATCAGGTTGTTTGTTTTCTTACTGAGTTTTAAAAGTTCTTTACACATTTTGGATAACAGTCCTTTATGAGAAGTGTCTTTTGCAAATATTTTCTCTCAGTCTGTGGCTTGTCTTCTCATTCTCTTGGTATTATATATTTCAATCTGAGGTATCTGTAACTATGTGATAATTTTGTTCATTTGGTGGCAAAGAATGGGAACCTACAGATTATATAAAACCCAGAATAAGAACTTATAATCTTCATTATTAAAAATAAGCAATAGGGGCTTCCCTGGTGGCGCAGTGGTTGAGAGTCCACCTGCCGATGCAGGGGACGCGGGTTCGTGCCCCGGTCCGGGAAGATCCCACATGCCACGGAGCGGCTGGGCCCGTGAGCCGTGGCTGCTGAGGCTGCGCGTCTGGAGCCTGTGCTCCGCAACGGGAGAGGCCACAACAGTGAGAGGCCCACATACCGCAAAAAAAAAAAATAAATAAAATAAAAAAAAATAAATAAAAATAAGCAATAGTAAATTTACACAGCTACTTAGGAAACACCATATTAATTTAAAACAAGATAAAAGACTTCAGACAATTAAAATTGTTAGACAGCTAATATCTAAACAATTTCCCTACTACTGTCTCAGAGTTACGGCATCACTCAGTCTGATTCTAGATCTTCTTTTCTTATCAGAAGTACCTTGAGGGTCTCCTCTGCCTAGTCCCTCTGTCCTACTTAATTAAGCACCAGAGATCAAGACTAGCTATAGACCATTTAATTAGCTAATTATCATTCTTAAGCTAATTCAAACTAGACAATTTGTTCTGAAAATGGCACTGAGATAGTTGGACTACTGTTTCTGTTTTCTACCATCAACTATAATTGCAAATAAAAGAGGAAAGGTCCCCCGCTGCCAAAAAAACCTACAAACCCTTATATGATGATTTTTCTTGATTCGATTATGAAGGAAAAGGGCCACAGAAGAAAGTATCTATTGGCTTATATTCCCAGAGTTTCTACCCCAATATTCTCACTCTTTTATTCTGAAACTTGGAGATTTTTTTCTTTTTTCCTTAGAAATTTTATTCTCTAAATTACCCTGTTTAAAGCTCTTTATAAAATCATTAAGCAAAAGCAATCAGCAAAAAAGAAAAACAAATATTTATAAACATTTATGCCGACAGCATTAGCATTGCAAGTAGCAATCAGTTTTCAACAGGATAGATCAAGGGAGTAAACAATTTTTAAATACATTTCAAAAATCAATAGTTAATCTATCCTATCACTCACTAACTAGCTCATTTCCCCAGCTACACACGTCGATTTTTCTTAAAAACTTGAAGAAATGTTTTGGTAACTTGTAATCTAATGTGATTTTTTTTAAAGAAAAAAAATGAAAGGAATACATGTTGTACGTTGATTCCCAGCTAAAGCACTGCCTTGCTGTGTGACGCTGGGCAGCTTGCTTCACCTCCGGGTGTCTCATTTGTAAATAATGGCATCGTACTTGATTAGAAGTTGCTAACTGGTGGCCACATCCAGCAGTGGATATACCTTGTTTGCCTAGCATGTTTTTAAAACGGGGAAATTTCATATTCAAATCCAGATTTCTGATTTCTCTTTAAAAATTAAAAGACTGGCAACCCTGCGCCTATATTCCCTGTGGCAAGAAAGGCTGCAATTGAATAGCAGCTGTCCCCCTTTGGATAAGGCATGGATTCTTGGTGTTGTGTTACCTGCCTGTACGCTCAGCATCTGAGCTTCTGATGAACTAAATTACCTCTAAAGTTTCTTTCAGTTCTAACATTCTCATGTTTAGAGTGAGCCACACAGCAAAAGATCCATTTCGCCTCTCTAAGCCTCAGCTTGATTTGAATATGGGGATGATAATAACATCTAATTACCACGTGAGCTTTGGAGAGACAAAATGAAATAGTGAGTGGTGACTGCCTAGCACAGTGACATATATGTAGAAAGTACTTAATAAACAGCAAAGGTAACGATAAACACAAATAATGGTGAACACAATAATTCAAAAATGATTCTATGATGGTCAATCCAATCTAAGTCAAAATAGACATGCTCATTCTTCTCTTCTGAATGCAACATTGGTCCCATCAAAAAATCACCTATTTGCCTCTAAGTTTTGGAGATCACTAGTTCTTCATTTACCACATGTAAAATAAGAGGCTGACGAAAAAAATGAAAGTTCTTGAGTAGGCTCATCTCAATGCGATGTATTTTTAAATTACGATAAATATTTTCAGCAGGTATTTTTCAGCAAGATATGCTGCAGCTCTTTCAGTTGCAATTACTGTTCTATTCAGGGTCATTTTAGTTGCCAAGAATAAAAATTCACTCAAAAGTTTCTACAGGAAGCGGGGGCTTACCGAAAAGTTTATATATCCATGGGAACCCAGGGGAAAGTAAACAACCAGGTATGAGAAAGGTCAGGAAATGAAGCATGTTGGGGCACCAGCCACTTGTTCCAGCCTATTTTTCTTTCCCCTGGTTGTCTCTGTCTTTACATCCACTCTATAGTCATTCTACACCATCCTGCCTCCTCCCATACCTCATACTTTATATTCTTCTAACTTTAAAGCTTCAGTTGGCAAACGCCCTTCACCTCACCCACCCTCTCCAAAACACTATCTTTCTGCATCAAGTCTTGCTGCTAACGTGCCTGTTTCTTGTGAGTCATAGTTCTGAGAGAGGTAAAAAATTAAAAACAGAATTACCATGTGATTCTGCAATCTCACTTCTGGGTTTATACTCCAAAGAACTAAAAGCAGGGTCTCAAAGAGATATTTGCCCACCCATGTTCATAGCAGCTTTATTCACAATAGTTGAGAGGCGGAAGCAACCCGAGAGTCCATTGTCAGATGGATGGATAAACATAGAGTGGAATATAATTTAGCCTTAAAAAGGAAGGAAATCCTATCACATGCTATAACCTGGATGAACCTTGAAGACATTGTGCTAAGTGAAATAAGCTAGTCATAAAAAGACAAGTACTGCATGAGTTCACTTATATGAGGTATCTAAGTGTAGTCAAACTCAGAGACAGAAAGCAGACTGGTGGTTACCAGGGGCAGGGGGAAGGGAAACTGAGGAGGAGTTGTTTAATGCACACAGATTTGCAGTTTTGCCAGATGAAAAAGTTCTGGGGATCTGTTATACAACAGTATGAATATACTTAACGCTACCGGACTGGACCGTGTAATGCTACTACACTCAAAAATGTTAAGACAGCAAATCTTATGTTATTTTTTTATTGCAATTAAAATTTAAAAAAAAATTTCTGAGAGAAGGAATTGATCAGATTTATTCAGATAATCCTTTTGAAACAAACTACACAAGCAAGGGTCAGTGACAAGCCTATGGACTGACCACTGGTATATTTATTTGACAACATTTTATTAAATGCCTACTGTTGGCAAACTGTGCTAGGTTCTCAGCCAGATGCGCACCCGTGGCCTGTTTGCCTGGTCATGCTAAGTAGGCTTTCCTTATATAACAGGGGTTGATGATCCATATCTCATTTTCACAGTTGTAAGTAAAGTACCTGTTTCTATTGTACTGTCCTGCCATAGGGTTAATAAAAGGTTTTCTAATTCTGTTCGTTTGTTTGTTTTCTTTGCCCTTGGCTGTTACTACTGTCACTCTGCCAAAAAAACCCCCAAAACAACAACAACAAAAAAGAGTGCAGTTCCTCCATAACTGCTGTGAAAGAACACCTGAAAAGAACAACCATACGGCACAATCTCTTGAAAGGATCCTCATCAATTTCGTAGTTCCCTTTAAGTATGCATCAGCAGTACAAAACCTTCCAATTCAAAGAATTATGAAACAAACCAAGAATACCCATCAGAATCTTCTTACTTGGCACAAATAGTATGATAGGAAAAGTTGGAATTCTTGCTATGAAAGCAAATAACTTAATTAGTCTCAAATCTATAAATTTAGAAACTATCACTCCAAAGAGTGATTAAACTACTTGCAAGAACTGTCTTAGTTCAGAACTGCATTAAATAAATTGCCTATTATAACATGTCACACAGGCTTAGGAAGGAAACTTTTCAGTCCCTATCTAACTAGATTCCTGACCATTATCAGCTTCTGTGACATCATATTCTCTTGATTTTTTTCCTCATCTCTGGCAGTTCCTCTCAGCTGTTTTCATTGGATGATCTTTTTCTATCCTTGAATATTGGCATTTCCACAGTTCCAGCCCTGGTACTCTTCATTCCAACTATATACACTCCCTGAATGAAATGAAAACTCACACCAGAGCTTCCACTTACACATGGATGATTCCCAAATCTACACCTCTAACCTAGACTTCTTTCCTCAGGTTCAGATCCGTATACTTGACTACCCACTGTAAAGTCCCTCCATCTGAAAAGATACCAGAAGTCAGTGGCAAAAATAAATCCCATTAGCTTAAACTTTCTCTCTATCCCTATCCTCAGTGTTCCTTAACTCTGCATTCCATTTCTGATTAATCGCAACATCCAATCAGTTGCCAGACATGAGGAGAAATCTAGATGCCCCCTCCTACCTCCTTGAACCACCTGCCCGCACTCCCAGTAACCCCAGGTAGCAATCAGTCACAAGTCCTTTTGATTCTACTTCAAACACATCCCTTCCTCTTGAACCCAACTGCCATCACCTTAGTTAAAGCCTCATAATTTGCACCTGGATACTACATACCTGGTCTTTACACTGCTCCAGCCCCATCATTCCCAAGATTTAACTTGATCAATGTTTCCTCATTTAAAGTCTAAACTCCCTGGAATCCTGACGGCAAGCACAATCTGACTTTCGCCTATGTATATTCAATGGAACAATTATATATTTATTCCCTACAAGAATGTAGATTCCTTATGTACAGAGGCCATATTACCATCACAGTAAATGTGTTGAATGAATAAACACTTCTCCAGTCTTTCTTGCGGCTTCCTCACACCTACCCAGCTTCCAAGCACACTACATTACTGGCAGTTCTGCCATTATGCCAGGCCCTCATGCTCCCATACCTTTATGTTCACCGTGCCCCCTTTTAGAACACCTCCACTTTATTCTCCACCTGAGTAGGCTTTCCATCTATCCTTCAGATTCAGTTGAACCACCACCTCTTTTAGAAAAAAAATTTTAACTAATATTCCTAATAGTCCACTGTGTTCCCATACCCCCTGCATGTATTTACTAGACTATATTGTAATTGTTGACTTATTTGCCTGTCTCTTCCACCAGACTACGAAGTGCTTAAGGGCAGAAACCATGCCTATCTCTGCTGTATCCCAGGTACCTAACACAGTGCCTGGCACTTAGAAGCCCCTAAATAAATATTTACTGAACAAAGCATGAATCTGTCTTAGATAGGAATGCCAGGCTAGTCAAAAAAATCTATAGTCTAAGTTGATGGTCAAACAAAAAACAAGAGATACAAGAATGTTTTTCTCTCTTAAAAATATATATGATACTCTACTGTGTAACGTATTTTAGTTTCAAGAGAAAATATACTCCAAATGCATAGATACCTCAACTCCATTTTAGAAATAAGTAATGTTTATAATTATGAATATTCTTTTAAATTGCATATGTTACTCTTAGAGAGGGATAAGAGACATTTCCAGCCTAAAAATTACGTGTACCTCACCAAAGCATTCTACACTCATTTCAAAGATGTCCTAAAGTTAGTTATAAAAATTAATTTTTAAAAATATTTTCTTTTAAATCGGCTAAATTCAATAAAAACTATTTTTTCCAAAGGTTCAATAAATTAAACACTCTGTCTTATCAAACCAATTTATGTTTGTAGATACTGCCTAAATCATTCTACCTTATAACAAGTTGTTTAAAATAGGCCCCTCATAAGAAAGTAAATATAAGTAGATTTTAAGATCAATGGAGAGAGTCAGAGCCTTTGTCTGCATCTCCTTACTCTACCACACACATTAATGGAAGGCAAATTATAATAGTAAATGTTATTTTAACAGAAGAGCTGACTTATTAACCACTTCTGTCAAAGTACCATATATGGACTCCCATAGCCACACTACTGATTTAAGACACAAGGTAGCGAGCCAAAATGCTCACCCACATGGAAGAAAAGGAAAATATCATTACAGCTCTCTTAACATTGAAGACTTGTTTCGAGCCTCCTCTTTAAAAAAAAAATCACTTGGTAACAGCTTGATTATCTGAAGACAAAAACAAGGCTTAATATTCACTTCAGTGCTCAATCTTGTGCTCCATCAATATTTTATCCTACAAATTTTAGAAGCAAAATGCTAACAATGAACCAAATGACAACTTTCACATATGCTGAAAACATCTGCTTAACCTTAAGTTACCAAGTTGTTTTTCATAAACTGTATAGAAATAATTTTGAGAGCTGTCACTATATGTCTAATAAATGACTTTGGTTTTATACTTAAGAAGAAAAATTTCTACAACAGTTTTTTAAAAGAGAAATAACTAGTTAGAAAATTAAAAAGGACTTTAAGTTTTCTCAGATTTTAGCTGGAGATGTATTCTAAAATGTTAAAATGGGCACATTTAATATATAGTATTCTTTTGGTTCCTCATTCTAAACAACGAAAAATTTCCTTCGCACATATTTTCCCTTCTGAGAGCAAAGGAAAAGAACAATATCAAACCAAAACATAATGCTAAAATACAAATGATTTAAACATTTAATAAGCAACTATATCTTTATTCAAAAACATCTCCAAAATAACTTCCTGGACAACATGAACATGATTTCTGGCATAAAAATAACACAACGGAGATGAAATATTTTCAAAAGATAATGACACAGACTCTGAAATGCTAAATTCTCACTTCTATATTGAAATAGTCTCTTGTGTAGAAGCAATAAATTATAAACATATTATAAAATGTTCTTAGGTTGTTGGTTTCCAATTTGCATAGGATAGATAACTTTGAAAACAAGAAAGTAGAATGAACAGCGTAAATAAATTCAACTCTGGTGCCAAAAATGTTCTAATTGGCCAAACCCAGTGTTGGTATCTTGTATCCGTTAGGCAGAAAAGTCTAAACTTCATTTCTGTTTTAATTTTAAGTCCCTCCTCAGGTATAAAAGTTAAAATATGCATTCTAGAATAGTAAAGGAAGGGTCTGATCTTTTTGTAGAGATTTTTTAACAGAGGTAACAAAGATCTAGATATATCATGTTTCATAACTGAGATGAAGGGAAACATATGATAGAAAACCAATAATTTTTGAATAAGTAGGGTAACCTATTAGCTTTCCTCACCCTGAACTATAATTTTGTAACAGTTGCTATTTCAAATCAATAATAAAGTTAAAGAAAGTAGGTTTTAGAGTGTTTCAAGTAAACAAATCCATAATTTCTAGTAAAAAGGGAAAACCTATTAAAACACTCCAGTACATACTACACCCTCCAGTGGGCAAGCATCCATGGAAAAATATAAAAAGATTTCGTTGGATTTTCCACTCAGTCAATCAGGCCTATAACTAATAAAATGATGGTTCTAAAAACCTCATAAAAGTTCACACTATTTTAATCTCTCATCTTAGTATATAAGTTAGAAAAAGCAAAGACTTTTCTATAATAACAATTTAGATGTTATAGGAGAATAATGTTAGAAAACAAAATCATGATCTGCTTATCTTTCCTTAAAAAACAAAGTGCTATCAGATTCTTAATTTCTTAAACTTATAAAAGAAAAACGGTACACAGAGTAAATCACATATAAAGATGTATAAGTAAAGATAAAAGTATTCTTTATACCATGAGCTGCAAAGGTAGCACTAATATTTTAAAGCAAAATTCAAAAATTATGGTTTCTTAGTGAGAACTGTGGCAGAAAAGCAGTAGGTTCATTAAGTTTTTCAGGAAAACAACTTACATTATCACCTGGTAATATTTAGTATTACTGGTCTCATGAGGCTATGTGGTCACTACACTTAGAATAAAATTAAGAGACTATTTAAAAGAGCCCTTATTCTATATGACCAATGTTTCATGACTTAAATCATAGAAGCAAAGACTAGATTAAAAGTATTCTACAATGGTCCAAATATCATTTAAAGTTTCTCTAATTTACAAAATACAAACATATATTTAATACATAAATCTGATCTAAATCTAGATCAGATATGAAGATGTATAGTTCCCAAAATGAATTAAAGAATTTTTGAATATATATACTCTAGAAAAAACTAGTACAACTAAGACTACTTAAGGTCTTGAACTTATCACTAAGCTTGAGACAAGCAATTACAGGACAATGGTGACATCTAGTGGACATTACAAATATATACCACACATATCTTGGAATAAAACCTTTTATTTCTAGTGTTTCACGTATTTCAACCTGTCTGAAGAAGTATATGACAAATCTTTAGTTGTAAACCCAAACAAGCTGACTCTGCGCCCTAAAAGCTTCTCAATATGAGGGACCCAATCATATGATAAATATAAAACGTTTAACAATTAAAGTATAAGAAGTAAATATCTCAAGTCTTTAAGCACTAAGCACTAATTAAACGTATCAAATACACGACTAAAAGAAGGTCTAGCAAATGGTCCAATATGATTATGATAACAAAAAGAATTTAAAAGATTCTGAATGAAACAAGTGAAAAATGAAAAAAAATTTAAATAAAAATTAAGAGCTGATCTATTTATGAATTTATTCAAGCATGGGAAGAACATATTAACCAGTATAGTCTGTCAGACAAAATAAGAAATGTTTTTAAACTAGAAGATTATCTAATTTATGACAATTTTTCAAAACCAGATTAGTTCTCAAGAAAATTTATAGGATTATTCTTTAAAAGTAAAGGAAGATAACTGGAAGAAAACCAGCTAATCCTCTCAAGAAGTGATGAACTTACCTCAAAGAAGGACAAAAAAACAAACAACAAAAAGTACTTGTGGACAATGTTCTTACTTATTATTTGTTCACACATAAGCAGATTTCACAAGAGAAGAGCACTGCACTTAATGAGAAAGCAATGAAAGTATATGTGATTTTTGTTAAGCATTTTATCACTAACTCAGGGAAGAAATACAAATATTTAGATTCTAGAGAGAGAATCTAAATATAAACACTAAGTCAAATAAGAGTCCAGGCCACAAAGTAACTGGAAGTCTTTCAAAAATCACACATCCTTCCCAGATCTCTCAGAACCACCTAATTGAAAAGATTTTAATGATTATTTGAGCTCAATGATTTTCTGAAAAGAAAAAATGCTAAGGGCCAGAACTTTCCAAGTATACATTTCAAAATCATTGAAGATATCTCTGAAATGTAAATATTTGGGGATTAATAAAATTCAGGTCACAAAAGCACTGTCTTACTGTCTTCAAAAAGTTATCAGAGGATAAATAAATTGTGATATATTCAAACAATGGATTACAACTCAGGAAGCAAAAAGAATGAAGTACTGATACATGCAACAACATAGATGAATCTCAAAAAAATTAGGCTGAGTGAAAGAAGTCTTACATAAAAGTATACCCCGTATGATTTCATTTATATGATATTCTAGAACAGGCAAAACTGATCTATGGAATGAATGAATGAATGAATAAACAAAATCACAACAAGAGTTACCTCTAAGGCTAGGATAGAGATGGAGATTGACTGGGAAGGAATATGAGGGAATTTTCTGGGGTAATGGAAATGTTCTAAATTTTAACAAGAGTTGGGGTTACACAGATGTATGCATTTGTCAAAACTCACCGATAATATACTTAAGATTTATGCAAAATTTATATAAATTTTACCTTAAAAAATAAACCTTAAGCAAATATTAATAATTCCAGTTATCGTATACCATGCTAAAGCATTTGGGGTGATGTGTATAAATATCTGCAGCTTATTTGGAAATGGACATAAAAATTAGATAATGGACAGATTATAATAAAGCAAATATAGCAAAACACTAACAACAGTAGAATCTAGGATATAAGTATGTTGAAGTTCTCTATTTAAATCTTTCAGATTTTCTGTATGTCTGAAAATTTCCATAATAAGATGTTGGGAAAGAAATAAAGATGACATTCAGAATTCAAAAGAAAATTAAAAATATAAAAAATTTAAAATATGTTCTGTAAAATATTAACAATTTTCCTTTTATATATTAACATTTTAATCTGTTTAATGTCAAAAGTGACCATCTTCTAAAGAGCAAACATTACAGGACAAAATATTTAAAAAAATTTTAAAGACATACCCGAATCTCTTGAAGATTGTGAAAATTATTTCCTACTCTGACTGAGATCTTGCTTGGAGTATAGCTTTCATCAGATTTGTAGTCCGCATAAATACATAATGTCTTCACTGTTGTTTTTCTTCTAAAAGCAATAAAGTAAAAACAACAAGCCTTTTATCATGTGGAAAGATTATATACAAAACACGTTACCTTCTGATTTTAAAAGTCATATAGTTTGCTAAAATGAGTATTTGAATCAATAATTTCCATGTTCTTTAATTTTAACAATGATGAAAATGAAGAACATATGAAAAAATAGATACACATGTTATACTTTTACAGACATCTCTTACCTAGAACATGATCAAGAAACAGATGTAAGCAAAAAAGAAACAGTTTAGCCAAAATAGGTACCTTAGACTGCAAACAAGCATTAAGAGTTTTCAGTTCTCATTTGTATTTTAGACAAAGGAATTATTCTAACAAGCTTGTTTTTCTTTACTAGTTAGTAGTTAATTACTTAATTTCCTATGTTAATACTTGAAAATAGCTAAGTGAGAAACTAATTCTAGCAAAAAGAAAAATGTTTAAAAAAACAGAAACTATAATCTTATTACTTAATGCAAGAGATAAAATTCTACTGTTTTTAAAACATACATATCTTAGAAAAATAAGCCAAGACTACATAACAAAAATTAATCTCAGAAAACTGCAAGTGGCCAGAAAACATGAAAATATGTTCAATCTCTAATAATCACAGAAAGAGAAATTAAAACATACATAGACATTAGTCTTTTATCATATTGGGAAATATGATAATAACTGATAATACCCAAATTTGATTAGAAAAAGTTACTTTCATAGCCAGTTAGTAGGTACAAAGCCTTTGACTCACAAATTCAACTTCTAAGAATGCATTAAAAGACAATAATAACACTACTCTAAAGCAGATGAAGAGAAATCTTTATTGTTCTGCAGTTAAATTACTGAAAAATTATAAACAACCTAAATGTCCATCTCAATACAGAATTAAACAGATTACAATATACCCAATTTAATGAAGTACTACACAACTATTTGAGATACACATAGATATGTAGTTACAGTAGGGAAAAAAAGCAGATTACAAAACAGAATATAAAAAAGGATTGCATTTTGGGAAAAACAAAAAAACTTTTAAAGTCATATAAACCTACATATGTATAGAAAAAGGTCTAGATAGAATCATACAAAAATAGTAAAAGTGACTATTTTGATGTTGTGAAACTTATTTCTTTCTTTATGATTTCTATATTTTCTGATTAATGTTTCAAAATAAGCATGTATTATTGTGGTCATTAGGGGGAAAAAACAGACAATTTAAATATCAACCAAAAAACTATAAAGAAGTCTATTTAAACGTGCTTTAAAAGTTAAGATCTGATATAAACTGGCACTCACTTAATAACGAGCTCCTTGAACAGAAGTAGCCTGTGTCAAAAGTCAGTCTATAAAAACAGCAGGGGATCTATAGCTCTTAGTGAGGGGACCAAACTTCTATAGCTCAAGCTTTTCATCAGAAAGGAATGGGGAAAGTTAAGGACTTTTCCTCAAATAATAAAGACAGATCAAGATGTAAAACGCTAAATACTCAGGAATTGCTGACAGGATAAATACCATTACCAGGTTTTCAAAAGAGGCCAGCGGTGTCAAACTGACATCCTTCTCTGTCTGCTGTGCCAGGAAGGAGACAGGAGGGGAAGGGCAAGAAAGAAGGGGAAATTTTGAAGGGCATACAAAAGATCTTTTCTCTGATGCACCAGCCATAAACAGGCAGTGAAAGGTCTTTCTTATCATGGAGAGATCAAAGATCATGAAGATTAACCTTAAGGATTTCTTTCTTTTTTTTTTTTAAACAAAAGCAGATCTAAAGGACCAAACTTTTTGCTTAGAATAATTTCATCTCTAAGTTATTAAATTCAGGATAACTTAGTCGCTGAACCTACAAGATAACCAGGGTTAGGTTAGAGAGGCAAAGAATAATAATAACACTAATGATTATAAACACAACAGCAACAGCAGAAATAGCAAGTGAATAAGTGAATACTCTGTGTCTGGCCCAGAAGCAATGCTTTATATGTATTATCTCATTGACTCCTTAACCTTGTGATACAGGAACTATTATCACCTCTATTTACTGATTAAAAAAAAAAAAGTAACACTCAGGTTAATAACTGGCTTAAGGTCACAAAGCTAGTAGGTGGGCAGTGTTGTAGTTTACGCATGTATCTGCCTGCCTCATATGATCTTAACTACTATAACCTTCCTATTAATTAATTGTACTTAGCTTATCCAGCATTGTCATTAACACCATTTAACAGTAACATGTAGATGTTTATAATTCTTTAAATTTGAGCTACATCATGGGTTCTTACCCTTGGGTCTATGTAGCCCCAGAAATCATATGTATAACTTATGCTATATATGTAGTTTCATTAGATTTGAGAAGGAAACTGTGACTTCCCATAAAGTTAAAACTGTTATTCCATAAAGCCTTTTAAAATTATTTATAAATTTTATCTCATGGTAAAATTTAAAAATAATATTGCTTAGAAAATCATGCTGCTTGTCCAGAGGCAATGCATGTGGGAAGGAAGCACATACATTGTGCTACAGGACTTGCCCTCCCACCATAAACAACTAGAATACCAGACAACATATATGGAACAATCGTCTGCAGACACTGAATGACAAGACGCAAAGGCCTGTAAGTCCTGAGAGAAAGGAAACGAATGAGGTGAGCCCTACGAATAACTGGGCTTTCTGACTGATGGCAATTTCTCAACTGCTATGCAGGCAGAGAAAAGCCTAAAAGAATCTTGCAGTCTCACTGAACTGAGGAAGGAGCTATACCGAGAAAAAACTCCAAAAATCTGCCTGGAGTCCTCTTGAGTCTTTGAACACCAATCTACACAGGCATAGACAGGGTGAAACTCCACAAAGACATGCAAAGAACAGTTGCTGGGGGAAGGACAATTACTGAGAAACAGTAAGCCAAACAATTCCCAGAGCTTTGCACAGAGTAAGCAAACATTAGAGTTCCCAATAACCAAAGTGGAGAATCCAAATAGCTCCTCAAATGTCTAGGACATTCATTTGAGATCCCAGAAGGATCAAGCCTTTGTATTCCATGAGGCTAATCTTGCCCAAGAGAAGTGATCTTAAAGTGTGGTCTGGGGGGCTTCCCTGGTGGTGCAGTGGTTGAGAGTCCACCTGCCGATGCAGGGGACACAGGTTCGTGCCCCGGTCCGGGAAGATCCCACATGCCGCGGAGCGGCTAGGCCCGTGAGCCATGGCTGCTGAGCCTGTGCATCCGGAGCCTGTGCTCCGCAACCGAAGAGGCCACAACAGTGAGAGGCCCGCGTACCGCAAAAAAAAAAAAAAAAAAAAAAAAAAAAAGAGTGGTCTGGGGATCTATTGGGGATCTGTAGGGGATTTCAAGATCCTTTCAGGGCATCAACAAGGTCACAACTATTTTCCTAATAACACTAAGATGTTACTTGCCTTTTTCAGAATCATTCTTTTATGAGTATACAGTGGAGTTTTCCAGATGTGATCTGACACGGGATACTGTAAAAGATTTAATGAAGAAGCATATGTGTGACTCCAGCTGTCTCCTCTGAAGCCAGACACTAAAGAGATTCACAAAAAAAGTAAAACAATAACACTCTTCCCACTATTTCTTGTTTTGGAAGAGACAGTTATTTTTCATCTAAAAATGGTATTTATGTTAACATAATAATAGGTTAATTATTTAACTTTAGATGAATAAATAGATACTTTTAAAATTCCTCAGCTATAATTTCCAATATGGTAAATACTGAGAGGATATAAAAAGTAGACAAAAGATCTTTGGAGACCTCAATAGAAGTTTAAAGTGGTCCTGAAACCAAAAAAAACTGGAGGCTCGCTGCCCTTGAGCAGGGATCAGCAAACCACAGCTCAGAGGCCAAATGTGACCGACCACTTATTTTTGTAAAAAAGTAATATTGAAGCAAAGCAACACCCGCTCACTTACATACTGTCCATAGCTGCCTTTGCACTACAACAGCAAAGCTGAGCAGTTGCCACAGCTTAAAACACAGTTCGCGAGGCCTAAAATATTTACTATCTACCCCATTACAAAAAGTTTGCTGACTTCTACCCTAGAGTAAAAGGTACTCTAGACCACAGTAAAGGGGCTTAAAATGAAGCCTCAAAAAGATCAAATTGATTCTTAAGAACTTACCTGCCTACCAGAACAAAGTCTAATCGTCTTTATAAAACAAAATCCAACACTCCACATGGTAAAATTTACTATATCTGGCATCTAATCAAAAATTACTGCAAAGAATCAGAAAAATATGACCCATAATGAGGAAAAATCAGTCAATTAAGACAGATATAGAAAAGACTGAGATGATGGAATTAAAAAATAATAATTTAAAAAGAGAAAACATAAATATGTACCTATAGGTATATAACAAACTACCTCAAAACTTAGTGGCTTAAAAAAATAATCATTATTTTGTTTATGAATTGGAATTCGGGCAGGGCCCAGAGGGGAAGGCTCCACATAGCACTGGGTGTGGCTATTTGACTTCAGAGGTGAAGGACCTGCTTCCAAGACAGCTCACTAACATGGTGGTAAGCTGGTGACACTTGTCAGCTGGGAGCCTAGCTGAGAGCTTGGGTTTTGATTCACTTTTTTTATGGGCTTCTCCATTTGATGTGTGTTTTCTCACAGCATGGTAGATGGGTATAAAGGGAGAGAATCACATAAACGAGAGAACAAGGCAGATTGCCTTTTATGATCAAGCCTTAGAAATAACAGCATCATAACATTCGTACTCTATTAGACAAGAAATCCACAAAGGTCTGACCAGTTTCAAGAGGGGAGACATAGATATCTCTTGATTAACTAGTAGCAAAGCTGAAGAAGAGCATATGCAATAGGAAATAATAATGTGAACATACTGGAAAACATTGTCTCCCTTCCCTGGAAATCAGGGGGTGGAACTGAAAGTTCCAACCTGCTAATCACACGGCTGGTTCTCCCCACAACCAGCTCCCACCCTTGAGTGGAATCCAAAAGTCACCTTCCCTAAAGTGTTTTCAAGAGCCTGAGAGCAAGAAGTCAAATACTACCCCATTGCTCTTAAAATTCAGGAAATTCCAAGGGTTTGGGGAGCTGTGAGCCAGGAACTACGAACGAAGACCAAGTATATATGAGACATCTGAATAACCATGTATTCTTCTTATAAATCACAATATTGTAATAACTGAATACTAGTAACAACTTTGGGTCAATAAATTAGATAATTTTGATAAAATGGACAAGTTCTTTGAAAAAAACAAATTATCAAACTGATTCCATAAAATAGATAATCAACAAGGATCTACTGTATAGCACAGGGAACTCTACTCAATATTCTGTAATAACCTATATGGGAAAAGAATCTGAAAAAGAATGGATATATATATATTTATAATTGTGTCACTTAGCTGTACACCTGAAACTATCACAACATTGTAAATCAACTATACCCCAATATAAAATAAAAATTAAATTAAAAAAATAAAAAATAAAAAAATCTGCTGACAACTGAGGCATAAAAAAACTATATTTTTCTGGGGGGAGAAATGTCTCAATGAACATGGGAGAAAAATTGGTAATTAAAGAGAAAATCTGTGCTATGGCAAAAAAAAAAACTGATTCAAGAATAGAAAATCAATTAAAGAAATAAGACGTTGTATGTTTAATTTAAAAACCCAACAACTTCACATAAAGAAAACTCTGGGAACAGATAGCTTCAATGGTGAATTTTATCAAATATCTAAGCAAGAAATAATAGTGATTCTATATGAATCCTTTTAGACTAAAAAAAAAGCAATAGAAAAGATGAATGAAACTAAAAACTGGTTCTTTGAAAAGATAAACAAAATTGATAAACCTTTAGCCAGACTCATCAAGAAAAAAAGGGAGAGGGCCCAAATCAATAAAATCAGAAATGAAAAAGGAAAAGTTACAACTGACACCACAAAATACAAGGAATCATAAGAGACTACTACTACAAGCAACTATACACCAATAAAATGGACAACCTAGAAGAAATGAACAAATTCTTAGAAAGGTACAATCTCCCAAGACTGAACCAAAAAGAAATAGAAAATATGAACAGACCAATTACCAGTACTGAAATTGAATCAGTAATTTAAAAACTCCCAACAAGCAAAAGTCTAGGACCAGATGGCTGCACAGGTGAATGCTACCAAACATCTGGAGAAGAGTTAACACTTACCTTTCTGAAACTATTCCAAAAAATTGCAGAGGAAGGAATACTTCCAAACTCATTCTATGAGGACACCATCACTCTGATACCAAAACTGGACAAAGATACCACAATAAAGGAAAATTACAGGCCAATATCACTGATGAACATAGATGCCAAAATCCTCAACAAAATACTAGCAAAGAGAATCCAACAATACATTAAAAGGATCATACACGATGATCAAGTGGGATTTATCTCAGGGATGCAAGGATTTTTCAATATCCACAAATTAATGTAATATACCACATCAACAAATTGAACAATAAAAACCATACGATCATCTTAATAGTTGAAAAAAAGCTTTTGATAAAATTCAACAAACATTTATGTTAAAAACTCTTCAGAAAGTGGGCATAGAGGGAACATACCTCAATGTAATAAAGGCCATATATGATAAACCCACAGCTAACATCATACTCAATGGTAAAAAGCTAAAAGCTTTTAAGATCAGGAACAAGACAAGGATGCCCACTCTCACCACCTTTATTCAACATAGTTTTGGAAGTCCTGGCCACAGCAATCAGAGAAGAAAAAGAAATAAAAGGAAAACAAATTGGAAAAGAAGAAGTAAAATTGTCACTGTTTGCAGATGACATGATACTGTATATAGAAAATCCCAAAGACATTACCAGAAAACTACTAAGGCTAATCAATGAATTCAGTAAAGTTGCTGGATACCAAGTTAATACACAGAAATCTCTTGCATTCCTATACACTAACAACAAAAGATCAGAAAGAGAAATTAAGGAAACAATTCCATTTACCATCGCATTAAAAAGAATAAAATACCTAGGAATAAACCTACCTAAGGAGGCAAAAGACATATACTCCAAAAACTATAAGATGCTAATGAAAGAAACTGAAGACAACACAAACAGATGGAAAGATATCTTGGATTATAAGAATCAATATTGTTAAAATTACCATACTACCCAAGGCAATTTACAGGTTCAGTGCAATCCCTATCAAATTACCAATGGCATTTTTTACAGAACTAGAACAAAAAATTTTAAAACTTGCATGGAAACACAAAAGACCCCGAATAGACAAAACAATCTTGAGAAAGAAGAATGGAGCTGGAGGAATCACACTCTCTGACTTCAGACTATACTACAAAGCTATAGTCATCAAAATAGCATGGTACTGGCACAAAAATAGACATATAGATCAATGGAACAGGATAGAAAGCCCAGAAATAAACCTATGCACTTATGGTCAATTAATCTGCGACAAAGGAGGCAAGAATATACAATGGAGAAAAGATAAGTGGTGCTGGGAAAACTGGACAGTTACATGTAAAAGAATGAAACTAGACTATTCTCTAACAACATATACAAAAGTAAACTCAAAATGGATTAAAGACTTAAATGTAAGACCAGATACTGTACAACTCTTAGAGGAAAACATAGGCAGAACACTCTTTGACATACATCGCAGCAAGATTTTTTTGGATCCATCTCCTCAAGTAATGGAAATAAAAACAAAAATAAACAAAAGGGACCTAATTAAACTTAAAAGCTTTTGCACAGCAAAGGAAACCATGTACAAAATGAAAATACAACCTACAGACTGTGAGAAAACATTTGCAAATGATGCTACCAACAAGGGATTAACTTCCAAAATACAAACAGTTCATATGGCTTAATAACAGAAAAACAACAACCCAATCAAAAAATGAGCATAAGACCTAAACAGATATTTCTCCAAAGAAGACACACAGATGCCCAACAGGTACATGAAAAGATCCTCAATATTGCTCATTATTAGAGAAACGCAAATCAAAACTACAATAAGGTATCACATTATACCAGTTGGAATGGCCATCATTAGAAAAATCTACAAATAATAAATGCTGGAGAGGGTGTGTAGAAAAAGGAACCCTCCTACACAGTTGGTGGGAATGTAAATTGGTGCTGCCACTATGGAGAACAGTATAGAGGTTCCTTAAAAAGCTAAAAATAGAGTTACCATATGATCCAGCAATCGCACTTCTGGGCATATATCTGGAGAAAACTGTAATTCAAAAAGATACATTCATCCCAATGTTCACTACAGCACTATTTACAATAGCCAAGATATGGAAGCCACCTAAATATCTAAAGACAGATGAATGGATAAAGAAGATGTGGTATATATACACAATGGAAAATTAGTCAGCCATAAAGAAGAATGAAATAATGCCATTTGCAGCAACATGGATAGATCTAGAGATTATTATATCAAGGGAAGTAAGTCAGACAAAGATCATATGATATCACTTTTATGTGGAATCTTAAAAATGGTATAAATGAACTTATTTACAAAACAAATAGACTTACCGACATAGAAAACAAACTTACGGTTACCAGAGGGGATAGTGGGGTTGGGGGGGGAGGGGAGGGAAGATATATTAGGAGTTTGGGATTAACATATATACACTACTATGTATAAAATAGATAAACAAGGACCTACAGTATAGCACAGAGTATATTCAATGTCTTGTAATAACCTATAATGGAAAAGAATCTGAAAAAGAATATATATATATATATATATATATGTAAAACCGAATAACCTTGCTGTACACCTGAAGCTAACACATTGTAAATTAACTATACTTCAATTTTTAAAAAATGGTTTAAAAAAAAGAAAAAGAAAAATAGAGGCAGAAACACTTCCCAACTCATTTTATCAGGCCAATATTACCCAGTAATAAAATCAGACTAAGATATTACAATAAATGAAAATGATAAACTAATATCCCTCAAGAATATAAACATAAAATTTTTCAACAAAATATTAGTAACTCAAAACCAGTAACTTATAAAAAAGGATTTAAAAACTAAACAAGGATATATGACAACAAAGGCATAAAAAATAGACAAAATGAGTTCATCAAAATTAAGCACTTTTATAAAAAGGCAATCCACAGAATGGGAGAAAATATTTGGAAATCATGTATCTGATAAGGGACTAATATCCAAAATACATATAGGACTCCTAAAAATCAACAAAAAACCAAAACACCCAATTCAAAAATGGGCAAAGGACTTAGCCATTTCTCCAAAAAAGATATCAAATGGCCAATAAGCACATGAAAAGAGGCTCAACATCACTAATCATTAGAGAAATGCAAATCAAAACCACTTCACACCCATTACAATGGCTATTATCAAAAAACAGAAAACAAGTGTTGGTATGGATGTGGAAAAATCAGAACTCTTGTATATTGCTGTTCAGGATGTAAAATGGTGCAGCTGCTGTGGAAAACAGTATGGTGGTATCTCGAAAAATTAAACATAGAATCACCATTTGATCCAGCAATTCTACCTCTGGGTATATGTGCAAAAGAACTGAAACCCAGGACTCAAATAAATATTTGTCCATCATGTTCATAGCAGCATTAGTCACAATAGCCATAAGATGGAAACAATCCAAATGTCCATTGATAATAAACAAAATGTGCTATATACATACAATGGAATATTATTCAGAAGGAATGAAATTCTGATATATGCTACAACATGGCTGGACCATGAAAACATTATGCTAAGTTAAGCTAGAAACAAAAGGACAAATATTTTATGATTCAACTTATATGAGATACCTAGAGCAAGTTACAAGAGATTTATCTAAATCTCTGCTTCTAAGACGACAAAATAAAGATAAAAATAGCTGTAAAGGCTAAAGGAAATAAATAGGGAAGGCATTTAGCAAAATATCTGGTATTTAAAGTCTTTATAAAAATATTAGCTGTTACCTTCATTTCTGGTGTATACATATTTAATACCCTAGGACAGGAATTGGCATACACAGCCGACTGGCTGAAACCTGCCCACCACCTACATTTGTAAGATAAAGTTTAATTAGAACAGCTAAATTCAGTCATTATGCATTGCCTACAGCTGCTTTCATGCTATAATGACATTAATGAGTAGCTGCAACACAGACCAGCTAGCACACAAGGCCTAAAATATTTGCTATTGGGCTTTTTCATAAGAAATGTGCTGATCTGTATCCTAGGACAATAAAAACAAACTAGAAATACAATGCTACAGAATGTTAAAATAGATGGTGTAAATGGAGCAAGATAAGCAAGTTAACTGGTTTCCATCTGTCAATAAATTCAAAGCAAATGACAAACATATGGCAGTTTTCCATTTCCCCCCAAAAGTAAGCATTTTAAAACTGAAAGTGTCCTTAGAAGTAATAAGTTAGAATAAATTTTTTATCATCACTCCTGGTGTACGTAACGCAATGCATTAAGGCATTGCATTGGGTCATAAGCAAAGCATACTTTTCTGAAATAAATCATATTGAAAAGTATATATGAGAAATATCTACATAAAAGGAACTGTGTAAAGTACCACGAAGAATTCATAAAGGAAACAACAAGGTCCTACTGTATAGCACAGAGAACTATATTCAATATCCTATGATAAACCATAATGGAAAAGAATATTTAAAAAAAAGAATGTATATATATGTATAACTGAATCACTTTGCTGTCCAACAGAAATTAACATAACATTGTAAATCAAGTATACTTCAATAAAAAGTGTTGATTAAATAAAAAAAGAATTCATAAAGGATAAGACAATAAACTTAAAACATAATCTAGTTGAGTCGAAAAGTAATCTCTAAGGCTTATAAAAAGCAGAGTTAAGTGCATTTCAATATAATTTCTATATTTCTTTAAATTTTATGTAAATAAAATCAATTTCTTTGTCTACTTATAACCTATACAAATTGAAAAATTCAAAAATATATTACCTGAATTGGATGTTCACTAAATGAGGCTGGGAGCCATCTGACTGCCAATAAGTTTCTAGATTGTCATCTCGTAATTGATCCACTCCAAATCCTGAAAGCACCACGAGTGACAATAAATTCTCATGATAAAGAGCCATATATTCAAAATACAAAATTACCACATATATTTGTCCAGAAAGTTTGATAAAGAGGATACTGAGTACTGTGAAATTTAAATTAACCAAAACTCTTCAATCCTCTTAACCAGACCTCACTTCTCAGAAGCATAAAAAATTAATAAACAGAAATCTCAAACAGATTTGGGAGACCAGAAGGGGAAGTTCTCACACCCTGAGACCATAACGGAGCCCAAGAAGAAGAAGAAAGTCTCCTTTCTTGGCAAGGACTCAGCCAATGAAAAGCCACGGCCTCTCTGTTTACTATAGCCCTCCCAACTTCCTTTTCCTCTCTGTAAAAGTGTGCTACTTCACTTCAGTGTGGAAACTTGCACTTGGCTTGCCATGGTTGCAGACTCTGAATTGCAATTCTCTGCTGATCCTAAGTAAACCCATCTTTGCTGGAGCAATATCTGGCAGACTATTTATTTCAGATCAACATGTTGGTGGCCTCTACGGGGATGAGAAAAGACCCCCAATGGTTCCAAGGCTGGTAAGCAAACAGGTGCAGTACCCACCACTGAACCCACTGTCACTCACTGCTTTCTCACTGACCCTGGAGTTTGAAAGTCTTTCTCTTGGATCTCAGCACACGCCCTCTTTGCATTTGAAGCTCTCCAGGCTTTACTCGGGATCTATTTTAAGGTTTCATCTCTTTGGTTAAGGCTTTGTTTTGTATATGAGTACTCATTTGGCAGGTCAGTCTAATTTTGAGATCAGACTGTTTCAACCAAATCTGACTGAAAACACCTTTGGCCCATTCATTCGGGAACAGGGGCTGTTTCTCTGAAACTGTTCCAGTTTTCTTCATCCTCCTCCTTTGGAAGGGGCTGTCCTATGGAAATTGGCTGTAAAAGTCTTTGGCCTGGCTCCTTCTAAAACCAAGCTGTCTTCTTCGAACTGGCTGGGATTAGCCTGCAAGCTGTTTGAATTGAGCAGTTTGTGCTGTAAGCTGTTTGGAAATTGTTCTTTTACTCCAGAGAAAAACTGAGAAATGGGATCCTAGTTATCTAAACATTTTGAGGGTACCCACCCCCTAGGAGGAATCCAGATGATTTTGTTTAAAAGCCAAGGTCCTTCCTCAGGCACATTTCTAACTAAATGGACCAACTTGACCAAAAGCAATGTAGAATAGAAATGGCTATTACAAAGAACTTTTGAAATCCCTAACTTAATTTTCTTAGCACTGAATTGGACTACAATAGCTCAAAAATTTCCAGAACTGAGTGCAATGCTTAGTTTGATTGGTATTTTGAGGCTTCTCAACATTATCAGGGGTCTAAAATTGCCTCTCTGCAAAATAAAATTTTAAGATTAACTGAGGCGAACAAATGATTAAAGAAAGATACAATGGCTCCTGGAGCCTCAGGCTCTATCTTCCTTGGCTGTCTGAGGCACCACCTCAGGCATCGTCTTCTCTCCCTCCCTCAGCTGCTGGTGGCCAGACTCCACCTCTGGCGCCCTCTTCCTCCTTCCCTTCTGTGCTGCCTACACCTCCTCTATTCCTTCAATTCCCCCATACTAATTCTCTCACTAACCTTCCCCTTTTCTCTTAAACTTTCCCAACTCCCTTTTCCTCTGAACTTGTCAGAACCTGCCCCTTTAATATTAAGCCTTCTGAGGATCCAGAGGCTAGACCCTTAATTTCGTATTTCCCTGGACCAAAACTGAACCGCAAGCCATATTCAAAATTTTCCCAAAGTAACTGAAGATCCTCACATATTTGCTGAGGAATTTACTACAGTCATTAAAACTTATCAACCTGGTTTCTCTGACTCCTATCAACTAGTTCATAGCTTTTTGGTGACGGCCAGGCCCAGCAACTGAAAACTGCTAATTGGAAAAATCCTGAATGTTCTCTAGAATTACAACTGGGAGACCAGTCCACCAACTTATTATCATATGACCAGGCTTGAACAATCGCTAGGCAACTTCATCGAGCAATTCCTGAGGCTTTTCCAAAGTCTGTTGATTGGAACAAAATTCAGACTTGCAGACAAAAGTCTGATGAACCTGTTTATGATTACTACAATCAACTTCTAATTGTTTTTGAAGAAAATTCTGGTCTTCCTTCAGATATTGATTCCACCCAGGTCGTTTTTAACTGTTTATTAATGGGCTGAACTGGGACCCTTCCCGTCTAATAAAAAGGACCAGGATGGAATGGGAAACTATGTTCACTCCAGATTTAGTTAATCTGGTAAACCAGTTCTCTGGCATTTTAGATGAGTCACCTCAAAGGAAGACCGCCTAAATTCTTAATTTTCAATTCCAGCAAATGAAGACTCCTAAACAGAACCAAAACCCTCCTAGTTTCTACTATTATTGCGAAGAGTCAGGACATTGGAAAAAACACTGTTACAAATTTAAGCGTTTCAGGTGCCTTCAGCCCTCTAACCAGCCTCTCCAACTGCCTCCCAATTCTCAATGACAGGGCTCTGAGGAACTATAGGGCTCTTCCCAATGCTCTCAATCAGTTTGGAGAAACATTTTTCTAGACTGGGAAGGAATCTCTTCCAGTCCTGACACTGAAGCCACACTCTAAACCCCACTACTATAAAACAGCCCCTGCCCCAGAGAACTAAAACAATTCAAATAGTGGGAATCTCTAATGATCCTCAAGAGGTTCCTGTCTCTGAACTCGTTCCCTTTTGTTTAGGCCCTTTGAGAGTTGGACACTTTTTTTCCCCTCAGTTCATCCATCCCTATTCATTTATTAGGTCGAAACTTCTTAGAGAATTATCATGCCAGAATTTCTCCCAAAAGGGGAAAATAATTTTAGAAACTGACGGTAGTCATCAGAATAAACAACCAGGTGAACTAAATGACCCTCTGACATCTTTTATTTGTTCCATCTTTGATGGTAGTAGAGCAGATTCCAGAAACACTGATCATTTGTCCCTATTATCAGCTACCACCCTCCTTATGGGCAAAATCTCCAACTGACGTTAACAAAATTCACAGCACACCTCCCATCAAGATTCAAACAGACCCCTCAAAACCTCTTCCAGGAATTAATCAATACCTTATAAGTAAGAAAGTCTTTCAAGCCATAAAGCCCATAATATAAGATTACAAGGCTCAAGGCCTCATTATCCCTTTTACTAGTCCCTGTAACTCTCCCATTTTACTGGTGAGAAAACCTAAGGGTGGACCTACCAGTAATAAACAACATTGTTATTTATCCCTGGACACCCTGTTGTTCCTAACCCTCACATGTTACTAATGCCCATTGCTACCATGAGTAAATTCTTAACTGTAACTGATTTATGCAGTGCATTCTTTAGTATTCCAGTTGAAGCCCACACCTCTTTGCCTTCACTTGGAAAGAAATACAATTCACCTAGATAGTAATGCCTCAGGGTTTTACTGAGAGTCCTGTTTTCTCACAAATGCTAAAAGCTGATCTGGACGACATAAAACTCCCTAGGGGTTCTACTTTGTGGCAATATGTGAATGATTTGCTTCTTTGTTCTCCTTCTAGAGCTTCCTCACAGGAAAATGGCATCCACCTGCTAAAGCTTTCAGCCTTAATGGGACGTAAGATTGCCAAAGAAAAATTGCAGTTGGCCCAAATTCAGGTTTGATATTTAGGGCATCTGATATCAGAACAAGGGCTACACCTAGATCCCAATAGATTTCATGGTGTCCTAAGTTTCCCAAAACCCTTAAGTGCCAACTGCAAGGTTTTCTCGGGCTAGCTGGTTATTGCTGAAATTGGACTCCAAATTTCTCTTTTATGGCCAAAGCCTCTATATGTTTTACTTAATGATAACAGCCCTGACCCAATTTTATGAGAAGAACAGGAGGACACAGCCATCAAGGCCTTAAAGGAGAGTTTGATAAGCCCACCTGCCTTTGGGCATCCCAATTATCAGATTCCCGTTTTCCTTTTTGTATATGAAAAGGGGAAGAGAACGTCCTTGAGTTACTCACCCAAAAACATGGGGCCCACCATTGACCCATAGGGTATTATAGCCAGCAACTGGACCCTGTGACATAGGGATACCCCCCTTGCCTTAGAACCAGTACAGCCACTGCCCTTTTAGTTAAGGTCACCAAGAAAATGACTGTGGAATCCCCTTTAATCATTTTTGTACCTCATGAAGTAGAAGCTCTCCTGAATTCTCATCACACTCAACATTTCTCAGTCAGCTGCCTTACCTCCTATGAAGGCCTTTGTTAATTGTTCTTCACACTACTCTTTTACACTGTAAAAGCCTGAATCCACCTCCTCTTTGCTCCTCAGCAAATTTATCTGGAAATCCTATATCATCCAGCCATTCCAGATAACGGAAACCTATCTGGTATTGTTTTTCCTGATTAAAATCATAATAATTTACACTAATTAAAAAAATAAAGTGTGGAGTTTTCAAAAAATTTAAGCAAAACATTTAATTTATGTTTTATTTTTGGACTAAGTAGTATATTCATTTTAGATCAAATTCACAAGGTACAAAAAAGAACATGGTGAAGTCTCTCTCCCCCCAGCATCTAGTTGCCTTCTCCAAATATAATCCAAGTTATCAGTATCTTACATACCCTTGCACAGATGTAAGCAAATATATATATTCTTTTTTCCTCTCTACACAAATGATGGCATATCATACATACTTCTACACTTTGCATTTTTCTTTTCATTTAATATATCTAAAAGATTAACCCATATCAATAAATTAATAATAATAGCAAACACTGATATCACATTTAATATGTGCCATGCACATTTCTAAGCATTTTATATATATTAAATCATGAAATATTTATTAACTCATATAATAACTCAGTTAACCTAAACATCTTTTAAAAATTCTGTATCAGATCATCTCGCTTCCCTGCTTAATATCTCTAGTGATTTCTCTTTGTACTTAAAATCCAAATTCTTTTCCAAGGCCTACCAGAGTTCACATAATCTGACCCATGTCTAATTATATCTCCAATGTCATCTTCTACCACTTAACCTCCTTACAACTCTCCAGCCACACTAGCCTTCTTTCTGAACTTCGAACATGCCAAACCAGTTAGCTTAGAGCCTTTTAACTAGGTGTTCCCTGTGTCAGGAAGCTTCTTCTCTGAAATCTTTGCATAGTGGATTCTTCTTAACATCTACATGTCAGTGCAAATTTCACTTCCCATGACAGGTCCTCCTTGATCTATTTATTATATTGCTGTTTTATTTTCTCCAAAGCACATATTGCTATTCAACTCAGAAATTCTTTAACTCAATGATCATAACTGTCAGTTATAGCATGAAAAGAAAATAAAAATTTCGTCAGGTTTTTTTTTTTTTAAGAAAAATAGAACTTACACCACCCAGTTATGCCTCTCAAAATTAACTCATAAAGGCAATGTCTTGGTAGAAGATATGGATCAAGTGGAAAGTATGTTCTAGGTATTCACAAAATACAGCCTCATCAAATCCCTTATTTTTGTCGGCTTATAAAATATCACGCATAGAGTCAAACATAGAAAATGTACCTATTTTTCTCCTAATCTTCTTTCCCAACATGGTATGCATTTGATGCTTATTAAATTAAATGATTAAATTATTATAATAAGACTCTGGTATCATGCCGGCAACCACACAAATCTGACCTTTAGTTTTTCCAGTCTCTTGGGCAGAGACTGACAATTGTGCTGAACTGTGGAATTGTTTTCTGATGCGTATTCAATTAAGCTGAATCTACTAAATACATTCCAACTTTAATCTGAGTGAAATATTGAACCAGCATTTCCAAAGATAAAATAATAATTTTGCAAAGCCATCTACCACCAACCATACTGTAGCAGTGAGGTACATCTGTATCTCCCAAAGACTGATACTAACATTTTGAAAGTTTATTAAAATTCTCCCTTATATCAGTGCTCACCTGAATTACTGCATATCTCCTAACTCATTTCTTTACCTCTAATCTTGCCTCACTTCAGTCCATCCTTCACAGTTCTCAAATGTGAACAAACACTGTTTCATTCTGCTACTTTAAATTGCTCAATGGCTCATACTCTCTGTACAATAAAGTATGAACTTTTTTTTTTTAATTTTATATTTTTGGCCATGCTGCGCAGCTTGCGGGATCTCAGTCCCCTGACCAGGGATTGAACCCAAGCCACAGCAGTGAAAGCCCAGAATCCTAACCACTAGGCCACCAGGGAACTCCCAGGTATGAACTGTTTAACAAAGCCCCCTATGATCAGGCCTCTTCCTAACTAGCTAGTTTCACCTATGCCACTTCCCTCTGTTCTAGTCTTACTGATTACTCACAATTCTTCGAAAGAACCATGTTTTGCTTAGCTATACACCTTTGCACATACTGTTCCTCTTGCCTTTATGTCCTTCCCCAGTGAAATTCTACCTTGCCCCATCATGCCAGATACGCATCATCTCCATGAAGACTTCCCTGATCCTCTGAAGCAGTGTCAATCACTTTCTCCTTTGGCCCACTACTGCACTGAGCCCATGCTTAGAGGGAAGCAGTACGACCTAGTGAAAGCCTGACTGCCTTGAGTCCCAGCATTCCCACTTATTAGGGGATATTTGCCAAACTGCTTAATCTGTCTGTACTACAGTTTCCTCATTTGGAAAATGATAAAAAATAACAGTAAATACTTCATACGACTTTTGGAGACTTTACTGAGACAGTTGTTTATTTTATACATGCAAAGTACTTACAACAGAACCTCTCTTAGGAAGCATCAAATAAAAGTCATAAATTATTACATTGTATAATAATGACTAATTTAAAGATACAATTCCTCCATTAGATCGTGAACTCCTTGACAACAAGGTCTGTGTGTCTTTTTTATTTTTTAATCTCTAACAGTGTTACAGATTTCAGCAACTGTCTGCTGACTTGAACTGAAAAATATCTGACCATAAAGAAGTAACATTAAGTAAAGGTTAAACAACTAACTTTCTCATGCTGTTTCGCATTAATAAAGACTATTCAGTCATTCATAACATGCAAAATGATAATCATATAATTATATTTCACTGATGAACACAAAGCTGAAAATCACAGAAGTAAAATGTGTGACAGCACAATGATGAATTTCAAGACTTTCATACCCAACACATTTTTAAGTGATCCCCACCATTCTTCTGGTAGTGTCAGCTATTGTTCTCTTCTGCACCTCCAAGATGTCAGAGCAGTGGGGCATCTTCAGGGGACCAGTAACTTCTAGGTGTTGTCCTCTGCCAAGCCCCACAGCATAAAAGAATGCGAACTGGCACTGATTCTTACCCTGTTACTGACATCAGTATGGCACCAGTCGAATTATGCTACTCAGTAAAGCAATAGAAGATACTCAACTTGAGCAAATTCACAGAAATATTTGGTGCTATAAAGAATATTAGAGGGCTTCCCTGGTAGCACAGTGGTTAGGAATCCACCTACCAATGCAGCAGACACGGGCTCGAGCCCTGATCCGGGAGGATCCCACATGCCACAGAGAAACTAAGCCCATGTGCCACAATTACTAAGCCTGCGCTCTAGAGCCCGTGTGTCACAACTACTGAGCCCGCGTGCCACAACTACTGAAGCCTGTGTACCTAGAGCCTGTGCTCCGCAACAAGAGAAGCCACTGCAAGGAGAAGCCCACACACCGCAAGGAGGAGTAACCCCCACTCGCCGCAACTAGAGAAAGCCTGCGTGCAGCAACGAAGACACAACACAGCCAAAAATTTAAAATTTTTTTAAAAATTAAAAAATAAGAAAAAAAAGAATATTAGAAACTTCTGAAGCAGTCTAGGATACATGAAGCTAGAAAAAGACACCATCCTCACTCAAACAACAAGAAAAGGCTAGATAAACTACAAACTCATAATTTTTCTTGAAAACATGAGTGCTTAAAATCACGCAGCAACCAAATATCCTGAAATCCAAGAAGGGTCAGCTCCCAGGTTAGGAGAGAAAGGATGGGCAGCCTGTCCCAACTGTGGTAGAGCATGGAAGGAAGGATCAGCGAGCAAATAAACATAGAAGGAGAAATCAGGTAGAATTTCAACAAATTGCTAAAGGCTAAGCATGGGCTATCATAAAAGTATAGCAGCCCTGGGAGTCACAAACACAAGGTGAACTCACTCTGACTCTCAGACTCTTTTCTAAGGGCCTCACTGTACACATTAGAGGACATTTTTTTGGGAAAGCAAGAGATTGGAAAGCCTACGTCAGTGGTACATGCCTGGAGGAGGGGACAGACTGCCACTGCAGGAAAAGCAAAAACCCCAACCGCACAGACCTATCCTTGCTGGGAGAAAAGTAAAAGAAAAAACACTCTACACTTGGGGAAGAAGCAGAAAACACTCCTTCCTCTGGGGATGGGGCAGAAAACTCTCTCCTAGGAAAGTCCAGAGTTTCACTATCATAGGTAGGAGGGACCAAAATGCTGAGAAAGTCCCAACCTGGAGGTCAGACATGCAAGGGCTGTCTAGGATTGAAGCTAGACCAGGAAAACAGAGAAGAAATCCTGCCTCTGATCCCCTGCACTGAGTTACAACCATCGCATTTTACTGCTGGAGGCAGGGCAAGAGGATGGAGAGAGACACCCTCTGAAGCACAGGGATACAGAGATAACTGAAAATGATTGTGGAGGAGGAACATTAAGAAAACTCCTCTGGCACAACAGCCCCGCCATAAGTACTGGGCATCTTTAGAGGAATTTGAAGCCTGTGATATTGAAAGTAACCATAATAAAACAAACAAACTCAAACCCAGCTCAATTCCTAACTAACACAACCTCCACTATAAAAGGCTGACAGAGGAAAACAGGTATCCATTTCAAAGTATAAATACCATTTTTCTCAGTATCTACTAATCTATATGTGATGTTTGGCATTCAGTAAACATTTATGACACACAAACAAGCAAGAGAAACAAATATTATCAAAAGATAAAGCAATCACTAGAAATAGACTCAGAGATGAACCAGATGTTGAAACTAACAAATGGGGACTTTAAATAGCTATGATTAATACGTTAAAGAATCTAGGGGAAAAGGTAGATGAAATGCAGGAAAAGACAGGGAATTTCAACATAGGAGAAAACTCCTTTAAGAGTCAAATGAAAAAGCCATAATAAAAAACACCATATCAGAGATGAAAGATTCCGTAGACAGAATCATTAGTAGACTCAATAATGCCAAAGAAAGAAGTAGTAGACTTGAAGCTAGGCCAATTAAAAAACCCCAAAGCAAAACACAAAGAGAAAAAAAAAGAAAAAACAAAAAATAGAGCACCTAAAAGCAAGGGGACAAATACCAAATGGTCTAGCAAATTAAATGGTCTAGCATATGTATAATTGGATTCCCAGAAGGATGAGGATGGGGCAAAAGAAATACTTGAAGAAATAATGGCCATGAATTTTCATAAAGTAATGCAAGAAGATCCAAGAAGAACCAGAAGATCCAAGAATCTCAGTGGATCTCAAGCAGGATTAAACACACACACACGCATACACACACACACGCATACACGTGGACACATAATGTTTATATTGCTGAAAATTAACGATAAAATCTTAAAGCCAGCTAGGAAAAAAGCCACATTAACTACAGCAGACTTTTCTTCAGAAACTATGCAAGCCAGAAGATACAGAATGACATTTTTACAGTAGTAAAAGGAGAAACCTGCTAACCTAGAATTTCATGCAGGGAACATATATGACAGTAATAAAAGCAAAATGAAATTTTTTTCAACCAAACAGTGCTAGCAGACCTGCAACACAAAAAATGTAAAGAAAGTTCTTCAGACAGGAGGAATATGATACCAGACAGAAACCTGGATCTATTCAAAACAATAAAAAGTTCCCCAAATTGAAAACGTTAAAGTAAGCATAAAGTTTGTTTTTTAATCACTCCAAAATATAACTGATCTTTTAAAACAAAAATAGCAACAATATATTCTGGGGGTTTAAAATATGCAAAAATAAAATACATAACAAAAATGGCATAAAGCATGGGCATTAATTGGAAGTATACTGAAGGATTTGTATACCATACCTATAGTAGTATAATATTACTTGAAGGTAAACTGTGACAATTAAAGATGTACAGTGTAATCCTTAGGGCAATCCCTCAAAAATTTCAAAAAGGATGTATAACTAATGAGTCAATAGTGGAGATAAAACAGAATCATAAAAAATACTGAATTTATCCAAAATCAGGTTTAAAAAAGAGGGAATAAATGGACAAAACCCCCCAAATTCCAAGGTCGTAGTTTTAAATCTAATTACATCAGTAGGTACATTAGGTGTAAATGGTCTAAATACTCCCAATTATAAGATAAAGAATGTCAGACTGGATTTTAAAAAGTAAGACCCAATAATATGTTGTCTATAAGAAATCCACTTCAAATAAAAAGATATATACAGTTTAAAAGTAAAAGGAAGAACTTCTAGTTTCTGATGTGACATGTAAAGAGTTTGGACAATGTCACTCTCATCCTCACAACAACAACAAAAAAGCTGAACTAACTGAAAACCAATAATTTTTCTTAGGTCCCAAAGAGGTCACAGGGCAAACCACCACCCAAAAAACTGAAGAGAACAGAAAACAGAGAATCACATCTTACCAGGAGCAGAAACCACCACTAGAGTTAGCAACTGGTAGGAAAACTTAAAGAGTAATTGAGTAATTGTTCATTCACTAATTGCTAGAGACTGAGTACAGACTAGCTTGAGAGATTAAAAGCTCCTGGAAGCCCAGCCTTAGAGAGGACTCCACATTTTCATGAGTTTTACCTCTAGGAGCCCCACCAGGTTCTCTTCAGGGTAAAGATCAGAGAAAATTCTCCAGTGCTTCATGCAGATAGAGGGGGAAAGTAATCTTTATGAAATAAACCAAAAGCATTTTCTTCCCCTTTAACAAAGGCCTGACTTAAAGGAAAACTGTTTTAGCAGAACCTAAGCAACATGGGTTTTACCAGAGCCTGACATGGGGGAGGGAAAATACCCAACTCCATCCCCCTCTAGCCTTCCTGTCTCATCTAAGTGGGGAAAGAAAAGTTGAGAAGTGCTTGTAAGGTCACAGCCATGAACACAGGCCCACTAAAAGACTGAGATCTAATCAAAGGATTATAGAACACTTCCATTCCCCCCATAACTTACCACCATATCAACAGGGCTCCAACATAATATCAGGAGGTTAAATTCAAAAAACTGCAAGTTTAGATGCCATTTAAGGAGTCTCTAGGGAAATCCAAAGATAACAAGGAGACAAAAACAAAGACACTAAAGAAATTTTAGCCTCTGAATCTTAACCTTTACCCATCAGGCAGAAAATCAGCAAGTATATGGTTGAACTGAACAGCACAGTCAATCAGCTAGATCAAACTGATATTTATAGATTACTTCATCCAATGACAGCAGAATACACAATTCTTCTCAAGTTCACATGCAACATTAACGAAAATGGACCACATTTTGGGCTATAAAACACAATAAAAACATTTAAAAGAATAGAAATCACACAAAGTGTGCTCCTAGACCACAGCAGAATTAAACTAGAAATCATTAACAGAAAGCACTGCTTTCTGAAATTTAGCATTTATAGCATGAACTACATATATATTAGAAAAGAAGAAAGCTCTAAAGTCAATAATCTAAGCATTCACCTTAGAAAACTAGAAAAAGAAAAGCAAATTAAATCCAAAACAAGCAGAAGAAAGAAATAATAAAAATCAAAGAAAAAAATCAATGAAACTAAAAACAGCAAATTAATAGAGAAAAATTACCAATACCACAAGCTGGTTCTTTGAAAAGGTCAATAAAATCAATAAACCTCTAACCAGGCTAACCAAGAAAAAAAGAAAGAAGACACAAATTACTAATATAAAAAATGAAAGAGGGGCCATCACTACTGATCCCATGGACAATAAAAAGGGTAATAAAGGAGTATTATAGACTTCATGCCCACAAATTTGATAAATAAAATGGACCAATTCCTTGAAAGACACAATCTACCAAAACTCACACAAGAAACAGATAATCTGAATAAGCCTATATCTATTACAAAAATTGAATAAAAAATTAATACCCTTCCAAAAGCAATCACCAGGCCTAGATGGTTTCACTGGTGACTTATGTCAAACTTTCAAGGAAGAAATAATACCTAGTCTGCATAATCTCTTCCAGAAAATAGAATCAGAGGGAATACTTTCTAACTGACTCTATAAAGGCAACATTACCCTAATAACAAAATCAGACAAAGACATCACAAGAAAGGTAAATTAAAGAACAATATCTCTCATGAACACAGATGCAAAAATTGTCAAGAAAATATTAGCAAATTGAATCCATGTATAAAAAGAATTATTTACCACAATCAATTGGAATTTATTCCAGGTATGCACAGCTGTTTCAACATTCTAAAATTAACTAATGTAATCCATCAAAACAAACAACAGGCTAAAGGAGAAAAACCACATGATCATATCATTAGATGTTGAGAAAACATTTGACAAATCCAACATCCATTCAAGACAAAATCTATTAGCAAACTAGAAATATAATGGAACTTCTTCAACTTTATATTATCTACAAAAAAACAACAGCTAACATCATATATAATAGTGAGAAAATAGAAGTTTTCCCACTATGATCAGGAATAAGGCAAGGATATCCCTTTTTGCCACTCCTATGCAACATCATGTTGCAAGTCTTAGCTAATGCAAAGGAAGAAATAAAAACAATAGAACCCAGCAATTCTACTTGTAAGTATTTACTCAAGAAAAATGAAAATATATGTCCACAAGAAAACCAGTACATGAATGTTTATAGCAGCTTCATCCATAATCACCAAATATTGGAAGCAACCTTATCTTAGTTAACTTAGCGCCTTAAAACACCAAACATGCATCACTTCACAATTTCTGTGGGATAGGAATTTGGGACCAGCTTGGTTGCGCAGCTTGGCTCTGGGACTCTCATGAGTTTGCGGTCAAGTTATCTTAAGTAATTATCTAAAAGCTTGACTAGAGCTGGAGAATCCATTCTAAGGTAGCTTACTCATTTGACTGTTGACAAAAGGCCTCAGTTCCCCACTGGCTATTGTCAGAAGGCCCTGTTTCTTTGCCACACCAACCTCTCCACAGGTCCCCTTGTTTCCTCACAAAATGGCAGCTGGCTTCCCCTAAAGTGCGTGATCCAAATAACAGCAAGGTAGAGCCACAATGTCTTTTATGATCTAGTCTCAGAAGTCACATACCATCATTTCTGCCATATTCTCCTCGTCCCAGAGACTAACCCAGACACAATGTGACAGAGATCATCAGAAGGGTACGAATACCAGGAAACAAGGATCACTGGGACCATCTGGGAAGCTGCTACCATAAACCTAAATGTCCATTAACTGGTGAATAGGTAGACAAATTGTGGCACATCTGTACAGCGGAACAGTAATCAGCAATAAAAAGGAACCAACTCCTGATAGAACAATCACAAATGCATTATGCTAAGTGAAAGAAGCTGGACCCTAAGAGCTACATAAAGTATGATTACGTTTATATGGCATTCTGAAAAAGGCAAAACCAAAGGGACACAAAATGGATCAGAGGTTGTCAGGGGTTTAGGAGGGGGCAGAAGACTGACTACAAAGGGACATGAGGAAATTTCTTTGAATGATAGAAATATTCTTTATTTGTGATGTGTTTGTTAAAATTCATAGAACTATGGGACTTCCCTGGCAGTCCAGTGGTTAAGACTCCGTACTTCCACTGCAGGGGGCTTGGGTTCGATCCCTGGTCAGGGAATTAAGATCCCACATGCCACGTGGTGCGGCCAAAATAATAAATAAATAAATTAATTAATTAATTATTTTTTTTTTTTGGTCATACGCGGGCCTCTCACTGTTGTGGCCTCTCCCGTTGCGGAGCACAGGCTCCGGACGCGCAGGCTCAGCGGCCATGGCTCATGGGCCCAGCCGCTCCACGGCATGTGGGACCTTCCCGGACCGGGGCATGAACCCGTGTCCCCTGCATTGGCAGGCGGACTCTCAACCACTGTGCCACCAGGGAACCCCTAATTAATTAATTTTTAAAAATTAAAAACAAAAAAATTCATAGAACTATAAACACAAAAAGGGTGAGTTTTTCTGTATATCCCCAGCTACTCATAAAAAGAGAGAGAAAAGAATCTTAAGGGGAAACAGAAGAGGCTTGAGTGGGAAGACACTACAGGAGACAACATGTAAATAGTAGAAGTTTCTGAGGGAAAAGTGACTACCAAATCAATAACATTATCATTAACATTACTCAAGCTAAAAAACTTTCTCTGAGCTTGATTCTACAGACTGAAAATACTCATCAAATTATAGGTTAGACAGATGAGAAAAGGTACACATGTATCCTGGCACATCCTGGCAAAACTCTTGAAGTCTAAGAATAAACAGAAAAAGCTTAAATGCTGCCAGAAAGAAAGAACAAGTTACTTAGAAAGTGAGAGACAGGCATAGCCTTCTTAGTTGCAACATGACAAAAAAGAAAATGGTAAAACAGGATCCACAAATTTTTGAGAGAAAAGGACTGCCATCCAAGAATTCTATCCCAACCAAGAGTAAAATAAAGTTATTTGGGTATGTGTAATCACTCAGAAAATGTATCAACCACTTATCCTATCCAGAGAAATAGCAAAAAAAAAAAAATGCTAACCAAATAACTGAATGATACCAGAGAGAGGGTAAAAATAGAATTTATGAGGGACTTCCCTGGTGGTCCAGTGGGTAAGACTCTATGGTCCCAATGCAGGGGGCCCAAGTTCGATCCCTGGTCAGGGAACTAGATGCTACATGCATGCTGTAACTGAAGAGTCCGCATACTACAACTAAGTCTGCATGCCACAACTAAAGATCCCGAGTGCCACAGCAATCACTGTACTGCAACTAAGACCCGGCACAGCCTAAGTAAATAAATAAATATTTTTAAAAAAAAAAAGAGGAAGAGACCTTATGAGACATGTGCAGTTAAACTGAAGCAGACACTAGTAAAGCAATTGAGAAGATATATAACAAATGAAAATCCAATTAGATTTATTTTAGAATTAAAATAAAGCATCTTAACAGAAAGAATATTTAGTGCAGTGCACAAGAAAACTTTCAGCAGTTATTATGAACAGCATTTTTGTGTTGTTTTGTTTTACCTGGTTTGCAAGATGAGAGTGACCAAACAGCTTGTGACCCAATTTCCCGTACTGTTCCAGTCCTTTCCAACTGCTTAGGGTCAGCACCGGGAGGTGTCTTGTTTGGTGTGGTCATTTTAAAAATATTCTATGTAGGATAAAAAAAAGTATCCACATTATACCCAGACCTGAGCATCTTTCTACAAAACATAAAAGAAAAAATTTAATAGCCAAATCGATCACTAATATATCCTGGATATTAATCATCTATTTCTCGAAAGCAGTTGACATAATCACTGTAATTAAAAACTCTTGGGAATTCAGTTTTTGTTTCTAAAATAGAACATATTATAACTTACAAGTTGTGCAAAGCAGCAGGCTATAGTAGTCAAAGGGCACAGGATCAAGGTGTCAACTTCAGCCTCGCCTTGGGCTTTATTTCCTTTCCTGTCAAATGGGTTGATTTGATCTATACTCCTATAATGCTATGCAGTTGTATACCTCTATGAGTAAAAATTCCAATCCAAATGAAGTTTTTCCCTAGAAAAGTCAGACTGAAATACTCTTATTCCAGGAATATGTAAATATTGGTCTACATTTTAAATTATCCGTTAAGTGATGCAGAGAAAAATCACATCTTCTCATTAGCTGTCAAAAGCTCCATTTATATGTGCTCTTACCATAGTACATAAAGTCAGAAAAATGCCTTTAAGGTCTAGAAGTGAATAACTGGCCTATTCTAAACCACAAGTTTACTTTATCTTTTGTTAATCTTGGTAGGCATATCCAAACGTGAAAAAAAAAATAGTGGATTGTGAACATGTAAAACTGCTTCGGTAGTGCAAAGTTACAGCTATTGAACATCGTTATACGTAAATGCTGTTGTAAACCTGTGCCAAAAGCTCTGTATACCATCTCCTTGACACCTCCTGAGTCAGATCTCAGTTGTTCCCTAATCTCCACACAAGCAGTTGATACTCTTTAAATAATAATAGACACTGGACTGCAAACTTTGGAAAGGCCTGAGGTTTAAACGCTCCATTAGCAATTTACTGAATAAATAAATGGATGAATGAATAGCTTCAATCGTAAAGTATTTGCCACCTGCAAGTTAAGTAAGGTCTGGGATGAGACGATTAAACCTGTGGCCACATTGCCAAATACCCAAAAATGTCAAATTGTCCAAAAAAATGGCCCATCTCTATTATTGGAGCAGAATTTAACTGCCGAACTTGGTACTGGACGCCACCAAGTGGATAAAGCACGGAACTCGGAGAAGAACGGGTTCGTGGCCACACCGTTCAGGAGCTGAGGCCAAGGAGAGAACGCCACCACGAGCAGTGTCTGGACCTGACTCCGTGGGTTCTGCTTGACACCTCTGCCCGAAGTGCGAGAATAGGCAGCGGCTAAGGATCCATTCCTGACCCACCAGCTTTGAGGAAATCGGGAGCGAAATAGGAGATTGACATTGGGGAAAAGAACCCGTCTGCTTAAGCTAGAACCATTCTCCACTTCGGGGAAAGCCCATGCACTTACAGCTCGCAGACCCGGCTTGCCGCCACTCAGGTTTTCAGGAACCGCTGCAGTTCCGCGCCACTCCCACTCAGCTTCCCAGGCCCGCCTCGCTTACCCAACAACGTCAATTGGGGTCGCAGCACAATGACGTCACTCTCCGCCGTCTCGCCCTACCTCCCTCCAGGGCTCCGCGCAGCGCGCCCTGTCGCGCACGCGCACTACCTCCCTGTGGCATGCGTGAGGCGGCGGCTGGGCACCGCCATTTTGGCCAGTGGCCGTAGGAACGCGTTGTGTGGCTGAGAAGTGAAAGCAAGAACTGATTTGGCTTCTGCGTTCCCCTCCGCAAGGGGAATCTGTTTCTCCAGGTACGTGAATAGCCTGGAAGGGTTTGGCCTTTAGCTGTAGTCTGCCACGGTCTACACACCGTAGGGACGTTCTCCCAGAGCGTTTGGTTAGGCCTCAGGTGGCGGCGGTGGAGACGGCAGCGGCGCGTGGCAGCCGGCTTGAGCGAGACAGCTGGAACCGCCGGAGCGCGGGCGCCGCCGAGAGCTGGGGACGCCTCGCGCTTCCCTCCAGCTGACTCGGCACTCTGCCACTGCGGCCCGCCACCCCCGCCAGGGGACCCGAAGATGGCCTTAGCTGCCATCCCCTCAGCGGTCCAGCCTCCAGTCCCCCCTTTCCCCCGCTCCTGCCCTAGGGCTGAACCTTACAGCCGCCTTCAGAACGCAGAGCGTCCCCTACTACCCCCACTCTTCCCCTGGCACCTTTGGAAGCCTTTTCTTCCACCGTTTGGGGATTGTGGAATGAGTGAATTATCTTTGCCGCCATGAAGTCGAATCCTGCTTGTCCACTCCCCGTCTGTAGACATGATGGCCAGACGTCACTGTGCTCACAGCAGCGTGTACTCTGCTGTAACCAGGGTTAGCTCAAATAATCTCCCAGGTGAACGCCTTTAACATTTCGGGTGCACTTTTATAGCACTTTTCCCCTTGGTGACTTCTCCGTCTTCTCCTTTATCATATCTTAAACTCCTTGCGATCAGGTCTTTATTGAAAGGCCCTTTCCCTTCAGTGGGTCGTGCATTGTAGGAACGACGGCTAAAGCCGATTCCCACACCCCATAAACTACGCAAGCCCGTTTTCTCATTTTTTTACGGTAAAATCGTAAGAGTGAGAAGTAGCCTTAAGAACAGTGTGTTTTGTTTTGCTTGAGGGTTTTTCGCCTTCTCTTGCACATGACTGCTTACTAGGCATTTATGACAGTGGTATGTGTGTTGCAGTCCTCGGTACCTTTGTCCCTGATACTGAGAATATTCATTCTATACCATTTGCTTGACGATAATGCTTTGTCAGTGTTAATCAAGGGCTCTTATCTGTATCTGAACCAAAGAGTGTTGTTTTTGTTTTAGTGAAAAGATTTGTTCTCCCCTATAAAAAAATTTTTTTAGGAAGAATATTTAATATAATTGCTGGGGTGGGGTAAGAAGAAAGCAGTTATTAATTTAGTGTCCCTTTTAATTGTCTTCAATTTAAGACTCTGAAGTCAGAGTTGTGCACCACTCCCAACTTATATGTTTTATAAAATTAATGACCTGCAATAGCATAGGTTAGAATATCTCACATGACATAAGCATCATTCGTTAACAGCAACCTTTCAAATGTTTGAACAGGGTGTTAAAATAATTTTGGTCTTAGACTGCAGATGGTTTCCATATCTCACTTCCTTTTTTCCTCTCAGCTGGAATAATGACAGTGAAGGTCATTGAGTACCTATTTTTTAAATAAGTTTTTGTATCTATCTATATATCTGTTTGTTTATTTATGGCTAAGTTGGGTCTTCGTTACTGCGCGGGCTTTCTCTAGTTGCGGCGAGCAGGGGCTACTCTTCGTTGCGGTGTGCAGGCTTCTCAATGTGGTGGCTTCCCTTGTTGTGGAGCACGGGCTCTAGGCACGCGGGCTTGAGTAGTTGCAGCATGCAGGCTCAGTAGTTGTGGCTCGCCGGCTTAGTTGCTCCGCAGCATGTGGGATCTTCCTGCACCAGAGATCGAACCTGTGTCCCCTGCATTGTCAGGGGAATTCTTAACCACTGCACCAGCAGGGAAGTCCCTTGAGTACCTATTTTGAGCACAGTTTTCAGATTTGAAATACCTTCAAGGAGTCAGTTACTACAGGCTTCCCCTTCAAGCTTTCATGTGCTATGTCTTTCATTGAAAAAAAAGGAGGGGCTCTTTCTTGCCAATTCTTGAAACTAACATAGAAATTTAATTAATAATAGTGTTTACACTGTTAATTAACAGTTCTACAAAGAATCTGTATTCATTTTTCTTAAATGTATTATAATTTATCACTTTTTTTTTTTTTTTTTTTTTGCGGTACGCGGGCCTCTCACTGCTGTGGCCTCTCCCGCTGCGGGGCACAGGCTCCGGACGCGCAGGCCCAGCGGCCATGGCTCACGGGCCCAGCCGCTCCGCGGCATGTGGGATCTTCCCGGACCGGGGCACGAACCCGTGTCCCCTGCATCGGCAGGCGGACTCTCAACCACTGCGCCACCAGGGAAGCCCTTATCACTTTTTTATATAAATCAGCTTATTAACCATCTCTGGTAGGTTTTTATTTTATAAAAATCACCTTTTATAGTCATTTGGTTTTTTAAATGGTTTGAAATAGTAGGTGAAACATTTTAGTAGTTTGGCAGAAATAAACTTTAACGTAAGCAGTTTCATTGATAAATCAATGAAGATTTATCCCCTATAGGGGAATTCATCATGCTCATTCACCATAATTAATATGGTGTCCAGTTTTATTTTAATAGCTAACTAAAGAGTCTTCAGTTTCCAGGGAGTTGGCACTTCCAGAATGATAGCTTTTTTGTAGCAGTTCAAAAGTCATTTATTTTCTTCTTATTCTAATCTTCAGGAGGCCTGCCTGGACCAATTTCTAAAGGTTATAAAGGGGTAAAGTGAACCTATCAGCGTAACTGTTTATTACATAAAATTTTAGTCACCTTTTGGGTGACTTTTTTTTCCAATAATATACTTTAGTGGATAACTGTCACTGTAAAATATTGTTAACTTGCAAGACTCCTGAAGTTGTTATAACCTACAGGAAAATGATTTACTATGTCTAAATTCATTTTCTCATTTCATTCAGCGGAAATGTTTGAGCTCCTACTATGTGGTAGGCACTGGTCCAGCCACTGGGATAAACAGACAGACAAAAATTCCTGCACTCATGATGGAGTACCTTCTGCTTGGAGAGGGAAAAATATTGTCTGTGTGTAGAGAGAAAATATATAAATGCATATATATATATACATACACACAGTAAACGTGTACATATACCATATATACACATATATATGAAATATATACTATGTCATATAGTAGAAAGAGCTAAGGAGAAGAATAAAACAAGAGAGTTTTATATTTTTTGGTAATATAGCTAGAGAAGGCTCACTGAGAATAAACATTAAAGACTTGAAGGAGTGAGCCATGTGACTCACTAGGGGAAATAGCATTATAGGCAGAGGGAGCAGAAAGGCCAAGACCCTGAAGCAAAGATTGACAACCATTTGCTTTAGCCATGTGAAAAACAGTGATAACCTGACAAGTTGTTTTGATAGAATGATGGGCACTAAAGGCTGGAATGGATTCCAGAGAAAATACCTAGAAAGAAATTTGAAACACTGACTATAGGCAACTCTTTTACGTAGTCTCGCTATAAAAGGAAGGAGAAATGAAGCAATGGAGGAAGATGGGGTCAGATAATGTAGTGTTTGAATGCTGATGGGAATAAGCCAGTGGAAAGAATAGTTGATGATGTGAAAGACATGAGAGAGAATTGTTGGAACATTCTCCTTAGCAGATATCTTTTAGTTTGCAAAGGGACTTAGCTATGGAAATACATAGTATGGTTGCTGGTTGGCATAGTTTCACTTGAGATGATACTAGTCAGCATGGTTTTGTTTTTTCTCTTCCCATTTTCTGCTGCATGTGTGCAGGTGAAGAGTTGTGCTTAACCAGGATTATAGATGAGGGTGTAAGTGATTGACAACGGAATTTTAGGTGGGTACAGAGATACAAAGATACAAAAGGCTGAAGGACAGTGGAAATGTGGTAGAATTGAGAGATAATGTTAGGTCTGAGGAATGGGGGAGTTCAAGGGGTTGTTGGATTGTTGTGTATGAGAGAGGTGAACTGAAAAGATAGGGATGGTGGTTGGAGAATGGGGTATTTGAAAGGTAGGTTATGGAGAAAACGCAGTTATTTGTAATGACAAGGTGAAGGATTTGACCAAAGGAATGAGTGGCTATGGTAGGGTGAAAGACAAGATCACTAGAGGAGAGAGGTTAATGAACTGAGATGACAGGCTGTTAATAGAAGGATCATCTATGAACATATTAAAATCACCAAGAGTTATGACAAGAGTTGTTAGAGTGAACATTAGCTAAGGGCCGAAATTTCAAAGAATGGGAGGGAGTGATCTGATGGTTGGTAAATGACTAAAGCGGGTGGATGACCTAAGACGCAAAAGTGGCTGTTTTTAGTGAGGAGAGAGAATCGTCTGGGAGCGGTACTGAGGAGCAAGATCTTTTATTCCCCTCCAAGCCTAATGATATTGAGGGGTTATGAGAAGGACTGGAGAGTTCTATAAGAGGAAGCAGTCTGTCAAGAAAAATCTAGATAGAGGATCACAGTCATTGATAGAAAAAGCCAACGGAATGTCTTTGTTGGTCAATAATCTTTTGGCTTCAGGTTCTTTCATTACATATTGGAATAAACTGGAGTAGTAAGGCACTTTTTCGAATTACTTACTTTAATCACATTCTAAGAAAATTAATGTCAATCACTAAGCCCAATATTATAAAAGATTAAGTTAACTTTGACCTCAACTACATAATTGATGGTGCTGTTAAATATCAAGACTTTAAAAAGCTCCAAAAGTGAGTATATACATATAGTTACTTGGTCTCCTTTTCATTTCAGTGCTGTTAACATAAAATTCATCATGGCCATATTGTAAATTCCCAGGTAAAGCAGTTTTTACTTTTTCCAGTTGACCAACATGATGGTTACACCCTTAATAATCATTTGCCATTTCCATCAGTAGTGCATTGTAGTAAGATGGCTAAGCCATGAAGTGATGCTTAGTTTGAGGGAGGAAGTAAACACCTTTATCATATGTATGTTTTCATGTCAAGTCTTACTATTCTGTTTCATTGGTCTGTGTTCATACACTGGTATCAGCATCGATTTCTGAGGCCTTATATCATTTTTTTTCATAGGTCAGGTGTAGGTTCCCTCTTCCCCCTTGCTCTTTTCCATTTTCCTGGCTATTAATACTTTTCTTTTTGTATAAGAGCTTTAGATTTGATTTGTCTGATTCAGTTTTTTTTTTCTCCTTGAGATTGGATTAAATATATAAATTCAGGGAAGGTTGAAATCTCTGATATTGACTATTCTTTATTGTGAAAACTGAGACAGCATGTCATTCTACTTGTTCAGGTCTTTTGTGTCTTTCATTGGTATTTTGAAAGTTTCCGCACATGTGTATATATATCTTGTTAAGTTGATCCCTAGATCTTTTCTTTTTTCTGACTGTTGAAAGTGGTATTTTTTCCTTCATTATATAAATCTTCTGATGAATGGACTATATGTAAAATTTTGTTTTTCCAGCCTTACCAAATTATTTTATTGCTTTTACTAGTTTTTTTTAAACTAGTTCCAGGTATTAATATCTGAATATAGTGATAACTTATCTCCTCCTGTCTAACTTTTTATGCCTGTGACTTATTTCTCTTAACTAATTGCATTGACTATGCCATAATTTTGTTAATTTTTCTTTAATAGAGGAACTGGATATTGTTACTTCCTTAGAATTATGGCGGATAAATTAACAAGAATTGCTATTGTCAACCATGACAAATGTAAACCTAAGAAGTGTCGGCAGGAGTGCAAAAAGAGTTGCCCTGTGGTTCGAATGGGTAAGCTGTTCTGTGGATCATTTAAGGATAAGAGAAGGTTTTAAAAGGAATACACTGTCTTTATGGTTCTCTAGGCTTTAGTATATACTTTTCTCCCCCGTTAGTTTCTTTAAAATGTAAAAATAAGACCAGATTTTGTTCTAAATTTCTTTTAATGCTTTGTGACTAAATGATCCTGTTTAAGTTCATTGAACACAAAATCAAACCAGAGTTCAAATTACTGAGATTCTTACTGTCCTACAAAATCCTATGGTTACTTTAAGTCATGAAGAAAGGACTGCCAAGATGTTTGTATTGATATTTGATAGTATTCTCCTTAAAAAAAAAAAAAAAAAAAAAAGCTTAATATGAATGACTATTCATGAGGTTTTGCTATATTTTCAAGAGTAAATAAATTTACGACCATTCAGAATTGATGACTTGTTGGTCGTCTTTAAGGGCTAAACTAAATAATTTTTACTTTAAATATACTAGTGAGGTATAAGCTTACTAAATCTTAAAAGGAAATTTAGATGTCATGTGTTACAGTCTACTGTGCTATTCAGAAATTCCATTATTAATATCCCTAATGCCAGGTTTAATTTTGTTTGTGTATTAGATGTCCACATACCTTTGGGGAGCTTCCCTGATTTAGCTAACGTATTTCATTCCCTTATCTGGTGTACATTACCATTTTCAAGGCATATTTTATGGATTATATATTCAGGTCAGTCAGCTTAAAAGTAAAGCTGTTTTAGAATCTGCTGTATTTTTATTAGCATATTTTCTTCCCGTAGTAGATTAAACAAATAAGCATATTAGAGTCATCTCTGCCTTGCCTGACAAGAGTATTCATATAAGTAGTTAAGTTCAGTAATCTATCCAAAGCACTGATTTATATTTCTTTCTGTGGCCTTTCTTTTTGAAAACTTGATTCTGTATGGAAATTTGGAACCAGAATTGCTGAAATAACAGTGTTCAGAAAATTAGAACATCAGAAGAAATGACTTAATTCTATCTTTTCCTTTGCCAGGAAAATTATGCATAGAGGTTGTCCCCCAGAGCAAAATAGCATGGATTTCTGAAACTCTTTGTATTGGTTGTGGTATTTGTATTAAAGTAAGTGATATTTTATTTATTGGATCAAATTTGTAACCTAAAAATGAAATCTAAAACTTCTGAGTACATTATAACTATTTTTAGAGCCAAATATAAAACATTGAATAAAGAATACAAATTCAGAAAAATAGTCTTCTTATATCAATATTATTATTGCTTTTTCAATTAATTAACCACCCCACTTAACAGTTATCCTTAAAAAATAATAATAAAAGTTATGCAAACTTCGTAAAGCCATTTCCAACCAAAATTAATTTTTTTTCACCCTTTTATGAGAAGGACATTCTCCAAGTCTTTACCAGAACTTTTTTGAAATATAAAAAATATGAGTCATATTACATACATTTTTTTCAAGTCTGTGTTTAATTTTATTTTTTTAATTTATTTATTTATTTGGCTGTGCCGGGTCTTAGTTGTGGCTCAAGGGCTCCTTAGTTGTGGCATGCAAACTCTTAGTTGTGGCATGCACGTGGGGTCCGGTTCCCTGGCCAGGGAACGAACCTGGGCCTCCTGCATTGGGAGCGCAGAGTCTTAACCACTGCGCCACCAGGGAAGTCCCTGTGTTTAATTTAAAATTCACACTTTTTTTTTTTTTTTTTGCGGTACACAGGCCTCTCACTGTTGTGGCCTCTCCCGTTGCGGAGCACAGGCTCCGGACGTGCAGGCTCAGCGGCCATGGCTCACGGGCCCAGCCGCTCTGCGGCATGTGGGATCTTCCTGGACCGGGGCATGAACCTGTGTCCCCTGCTCGGCAGGTGGACTCTCAACCACTGCGCCACCAGGGAAGCCCCTAAATTCACACTTTTAAATAAAAATGGACACAGCCAAAAATTTTTTTAATTTAACCTAATCCTTAAGTACTGCTTTTGCTGTGTTATACATTCTTCTATTGTTGGATTTATCCCAATAGTGTAATTTTTCAAAATACCTCAGTTTTTGTTATACTGAATGGTTTGAATAGGGTATTTTACTAAAGAATGATGGATTTCCAACTTTAGTTCATAAAAGATATTTAGGAGCCAGTGTATAAAGTTCTTAAATTATTTTTATTTACAGATAATATATTTTAGAAAGGAGATTTCCCAAAATATGGACACCATCTGTTATTTTTTCTAATAAGGTTTGTGTATTTTACATTGGTTTCTGAATCCTCGGTTAAGTATCCAGAAGTACCAGGCTTAGTACCTGAAAGCGTTTTTTTCTTGTTTTTAAAATATAAGCAGGAGATATTTCTTCCAGCAAATACTTACTAATCTTTTATTATTTGCCTGCCAGTGTTTTGGGTGGTGGAAATCTTATTTTGAACAGTATATTCGATTTTATTTTCTTTCCTCACTGCTATAAAAAAATGAGATTCCAGAATTTGGGGTATGCAATTCAGTGGCTGAAAAGAAACTGATGTGATGAATTGTTTGCGGGGGGCGGGTAGTGTATACCCCCTGAACACTAAGATACTTGTAATGCACCACATATATGAGCAATGTGGCTATTTTTTTCTTTGTAGATTAAGAGAAGTTTAAATTACTTGCAGCCTGTAAGCATTTTATGTACATTGATGGAGTAATAGAGGATTCTGTAAATGGAGGTAATTCCGTTTGCAGAAAAAATCTCGTGTAAAGAATTAATAATTTTTTTTAGAGGTTGGTGATTATTTTGCTAGAAAACAAACAAAGAGTGTTGTTTTTTAAGCCTCTGTGTTCTTGTAACTTAGGAAATGGGAATTCCCTGAAATCTTTATATACAGAGACTTGAATTAGTCCCCTGAGCTCATTCAACAGTTCTGCTGAACAGATTTCTAATCTGAGGTTATACTCTTTGGTTGTACCTTTATAGTCATCTGTACTGCTGAGAAATTTTTCTAGCCACGTTACCACTCTTAAATCACCTTCCAGTTCTTGCCATTCTTGTTCCTTGGGCATTTATCTGATTGATTGTCACTTATTGTTTGAATAAGTTTTTCTATGAGGTTTTTTATGTGAATTTTCTCAATTGGAATATGAAGTATCTTTTTCATATGGGATGGTTACAAATCACAATGGAAAGACGTTAGTCCTTGCTCTGTGCAAATACTATGCTAGCTGTTGTTGGGACATAAGTAGACCAAGAAAGGTACAATCCATGACCTTAAAGGACTTTACAAGGTAGAAATGGAAGCATACAGAGACAGGGAAAAGAAGATAAGGGGAAGGCGTTTCTCATTGACTGAATATGGAACTGTATGCTTAATAACCGTGTTTTATCTTGCTCTTAACCTTCTCATACAAAAGCCTCCAGTTCTCTAAGGTTTTGCAGTAAGTATTAAACACATTAAATGTCCAGGATTATACCAGTCACTAGGGGGAATGCAGAATTATTAGATATGATTCTTGCCTTCAAGGAACTTAACTTTCTTAAGCAAAGGATAGGAAATGAAACAATACTTTACGTCTATGTGAAACTCCCACTTTTGGAAGATAAATTATAAAAATTTCTTCATCTGTTCATTTTAGTCATGCCTATATTTCTAAGAATTAACAGAAAACTAATTCTTTAAATAACAGAAGTGCCCCTTTGGTGCCTTATCAATTGTCAATTTACCAAGCAACTTGGAAAAAGAAACAACACATCGATACTGTGCCAACGCCTTCAAGCTTCACAGGTATATTTCCAAGTCAACATTCTTCTTTATTTCAGTCAAGAGTAAATCCATTTGGAATTTTCAGAGAAATAACAAAAATGGAAAAAAAGTGGTATTAACTTTTACATCCACTAAAGCAAAATACAGTATTATAACATCATGCAGAATCATACTGTATATGTCAGTGGTTCATTCTAGCTAACATTAAAATTACCTGAGGGTCTTTTTAAAACTACTAATGCCCAGGTAATTTCAGCCCAGTTGAATTACATCTTATCTCTGGATGTACAGTCTGGACTTAGTAAGTTGAAAAGGCTCCCAGTGATTCTAATATACAGTTGGGGGTGAGAATCACTGTTGTTAATAATATCCTTATCCCCAGAATACTTTTAAGGGAACTCATCTTGATTTTATTTATCTATTAATCTCGTAATCTACAGAGAATATTACTCTGGACTTCGACATATATTGTTAATGACGCATTCTTTGAGGTTTTTAATCTGCTGAACACTAATATTTTGAATCTAGGAGTCTAGATTTAACTAATAAAAGGGTATTTCTCAACCTGCCAGCTTTAAGGGGCCTACTGCAGCAGGGAGAATGAGTGGAATACTTCTGGTTGATGTGGCACTTCTCTCCTTGTAAGTAAATGGCAGGCCAAAAAAAAGAAAGACAGTGTGAGGTTGCACCTGCTGTGCAATTTTCTACCACACCATTTTATTATACATTAAAACTGAGCCTTATTTGGAAAGAAAAATTGTTACTTTAGAATAGACTTTGAGTGAAAGTTGAATAAATAAAATTTGGAGTAATGTTAGTCATGGATGCATTCCTAACAACAGTTTAAGTTAATCTTGGCTGCTGTTTTTTCCTAATAGCCAGTAATATCTGGCATATATCTCTTTTGTCTTATTAATGAATGTGTGTGGAGTGCAAGCGCATTAAAATACATCATTCTGGTATTACGTCACTTTTTCTACATAAGTCTGAGTTGTCTTATTATTTTTGTACACTTATGACAGGTTGCCCATTCCTCGTCCAGGTGAAGTTTTGGGATTAGTTGGAACTAATGGTATTGGAAAGTCAACTGCTTTAAAAATTTTAGCAGGAAAGCAAAAGCCAAACCTTGGAAAATATGATGTATGTATTACCACCTTATAAAAATGAATATCTTGGTTCAGTTTTATGAGGCTATGAAGGAGAGAGTATGTGTGATTTTATTTTTTAATGTTCTTATTTTCAAGATTATTTGTGGAATTAATGCTGAGAAACTATAAATGAAACTCCTTTTTAGGTAAAATCTGTTAATGCTGCTTAATTGATAATTCTGAGCTTTCATAAACTGTTATGAGTTGGTGTTTTCTTGATTTGAAATTAAATCCACCTGTAATATTATCTTAGAAGCAGAGGTATTCTGTTTGGATATGTGTTCTATTTTGTATAACATTCATCCTCTTTGCAACTGTATTATTAAATTCAGGTAATTATACATATATTTCTAGGACCCACCTGATTGGCAAGAAATTTTGACTTACTTCCGTGGATCTGAATTGCAGAATTACTTTACCAAGATTCTTGAAGATGACCTAAAAGCCATTATCAAACCTCAGTATGTAGACCAGATTCCCAAGGCTGCAAAGGTCAGTTGCTTTTTAGGAGAAATTTAGTGGGTATTACAGATATTGGTGGACATATAAAAGATAAAGTAAACTTGTTTTATTTTGTGACTCTTTTTAATAGTGAGGGAATTTTAGTATTGAAGGAAAATAATACTATTTCTGATATATTATGGCAGGGGACAGTGGGGTGTATTTTGGACCGAAAAGATGAAACAAAGACACAAGCAATTGTATGTCAGCAGCTCGGTAAGTGTTTATTTTGTGTATGTGTTTTAATAGGCCCTGAACTTAACTCATAAAGATAGGTATCTTTATATGGATTACTGAAATAAATGGAAAAAATCTCTAGTAGTTGTCGTATTTTCAACAGAAACATTCAAACAGAGAATGACTTGCAATATACATTTTACCTTGAAGAGGTAAAATAAAATAACATTGAACACAATGCCTCTATGTTCTTTGTAGATTTAACCCATCTAAAAGAACGCAATGTTGAAGATCTTTCAGGAGGAGAGTTGCAGAGATTTGCCTGTGCTGTCGTTTGTATACAGAAAGCTGATATGTAGGTTACTTTATACTTTTTGTAAATCTTATCCCTACTTTAGAGTTTTTGTTTATAATGCTGCTAATAGAGCAGTGGTTTGAGAGAAATTAATAGGAAGAGTAGTATCTAATGTTTTAACTTTGAGGTCAGATGTTGAAGCAATTGTGCATCCATTGCCCATTTCCCTGTTATTCCATCAGGGGTAAAAAATTCATTTAGGTAAGTACCTTACAACTTATGGGTTCTGGAGCTCTTTAATCTGAAGTCAGCTGTTTATTTTGTAAACTCTCTTTATACATAAGAAGGACATTTTTTTAAGATGAAGCTCTCCTACCAGGCCGGCAAGGTTTTCCGTAGCTTAAGTGGAAAATCAGGTTTTTCAGGTTATCCTAAATCAGGGTGGCTTGCCATGTGAGAGAGAAGAAGGAAGTGGAAAAGGCGAGTTTCCTTTCTACCTTTTAATGCCTCTCTTCTCCCAGATAGTTTTTGCTCTCGTCTTTTTCCATACTTCTACTCTGGCATCCAATGCAGGCTAGTTTTTCTCCATAAAGTATTCTGTAATTCTGGGCAGAGCCTTCCTTTCCAAAGACTCTGTTTGCTTTAGTGCAACTGACTTTAGCCAATTAAGAGAGCCCTCTGAATTACTTCGGAATATATCAGAATATTTTTCATGAGGAGATAACAGTTTGTAAGTTAGCCTAATCTAGGAGTCTCTCCCCAGACTTGATATGCAGTCCTGCCTTTCGTAATTTATTTTCTTCCTTCTACTTCTGAACAGAATACAAAAATTTTTACCGTTATGGGGTGGGCTCCTCAGTATTATAAGGGGATTTTTGTTGTTGTTAAATCAGAAACTATATCTCAGTGCTTTAAAATAACGTGCAAGATAGAATTTTATCATACTTGCCTTTCAAATTATTATGTTTGCTTTTTTTTTCATAGTTTCATGTTTGATGAACCTTCTAGTTACCTAGATGTCAAGCAGCGTTTAAAGGCTGCTATTACTATACGATCTCTAATAAATCCAGATAGGTAAGTACAGATTTGGTATATGCCTGTGCTGTTTTGTTTGAGGACTTTCACAGATTTCTAAAGTTTAAACACTGGGACCATCAATGTCACATATATGTGCGTGTTTTCCATCTTGGTTTTTGGAGCTATCCCTTGAACTTACCTTCCTCTATCTAGAAAAGAGATTCTTAATGCAAGATCCATTTATTACCATACCTGTTTCCAGGGAGCCTAAGAATACTCTGTAGTGATATGCAAATTTTGGCATATATGTATGGATTTCTGGGAAGCAGATCCTTAACTTTTACCAGATCCTCAAATGGGTATGTCACTCATACACACAATTTTAGAACAGAGTAATTCCGGTTTCCCAGGTCTTACTGAGCACAAGGGAGGTCTTAAAAATTTCTGTTAAGTAATCACAACGTCCTGTATTTGTAGGGTGCTTTTGTAGTTTGCAGAATTTTTATAGCCATTATCTCATTTGCGCCTTAGTAATCTTATAAGTAAGAATCTTTAGGTGGTATTCCCATTTTGCAGATGAAGATGTTTTAAGGTCAGAAAAGCTAGTTATTTCTAGGTTTCCAATTTATGATATGGCAAGAACCCAGGGCTTTTTTCTGTTCCTCTCTTTAGTAGCTGATTTAATTCATAGCTGATCTTACAACAGAGCAAGAGAAATCCCTAGGGATCAAAAAACCAAAGAGAAAACTGTAAATTACAGGGGAAAAACAAGGATGGCTTTCTTGAGGGGACGTTGCTTGTCTCTAGTAAGTCTTGAGCTTTAACAGCCACTTGTGGGCAAGAAGCAAGGCCTTGTATTGAATTATCACACAAAATGCCGGGACTCTCAAACGACTGCTTTCTCAGCAAAAGAGCAAACACAGGAGGATGTCAAGGAAACATATACCTGTCACTCACTGAGATCCTTGGAAATGGAGGGCTGGCTCCCCTTCAGATCTCTTTAGGGACTGGCAGCTCACATGGATATGGAATTGAAATTTATGTGATCAGGGGAGTCTAAGAACCATCCGTGTTAAGAAAGTAACATAACAAGAGGGCCCTAGAATCTTTAGTTCTGTGATACCTAGATGAAGCAAATATAAAACCACTCTGGAAGCATATGCCCTCAACCCTGGTCACACAGGATTTCTACAGGTAAAGACTCAAGAGCTTTAAGCCCAGGGTTATAAATGATAGGAGGAAATTGTCTACAAATGAGTCAGTAGACACAACAAACAGCAGGATTTAGACTTTCAGGAACTTCGAGTGGCATTCTCAAAGAGACTGTAAAATAATATTTAAAATAATTTAAAACATGAAGATTTAAAACTAAGAATATGATACTACAAAAAAGCAACAGGTAAATGTTTAAAAAACCCAAACAAATCTAGAAATTAAAAGTATAGTCATGACACTGAAAACTCACTGGACAGATTAGACAGGTTAGGTACAACAGAAAAGAGTGTGAGAAACTTGAAAAGTTGGTCTGAGCAAGCTACCAGGATACAGCAGAGAGAGAATAAGATTGAAATACAGAAGGGAGGTTCAGAGACATGGAGAATGGGATAAGAGAGAATAGAATGAGAAGATGATTTACATATGTCTTAATAGGAGTCTGAAAAATAAAGCTATGAAAAGGTCATGGCTGGGTATTTTCCAGAATTGGGAAACTTGACTCCATAGATTCAAGGAGCAAATGATCCATGTACATACCTTGAAGTAAAACTTGGAATATCAGTGGTAAAGAGACAGTCTTAGTTGAGCCAAAGCGTAGCCATAATTTTCACTTCATTCTTAGACCAGGGCATTATGATAGCCTCTTTGGGAGAAGTAAGAGTATAAAATGTCCCAATATTCAGGGACTTCAGGATAAGGTAAATTAAAGAATACATAAGCAGTCAAGTCAGTAGTTCTCAATCCTAATACCTTTTTATAAAACATTTTTATATTCCTTTGTTTTACTGAAATGAATATCATAGATATTGTCTACATTTACACATAATTTTTTTAATACTATATAATGCTTTAACCATAATGAAAAAGCTAAAAGGATGATAATTTACAACCAGGTGACATGTATTTCAATATTCAGCCAAATCACTACATTCTATATTATGAGAGGGCAGTAACCATAGTTGTAAAAGGGATAACATGCCAAAACAGGTTAGATTGACAAAGTGAAGAAAATGATTGTTAGATTTTCTCAGATGTGCTGGGTCTCATTTTTATAGGTATAGGGTCAAAATAAGTTCTTTGTAGTGATAGACTGATAATAAAAAGTTACAGGAAGTATATCTGCATCCTGAAATTCTACAACATATCAAGGCATACATTCAGTCTTTAATGCTGTAAAAAGATTTTGAAGATCATATCCTCCGATAAATAACAAGAAATAGAGGATGGATTAGAGAGGGGAACAGTAATGCGAGAGGAAGATTAAAAACCAACAGATAACCCAAAATTAAGTGTAGGGTGTAAATTTTCATAGCATACATTTCTCATGTTGCAGATTATTGTTTCTTCCCAAACCCTCAGAAAATTAGAGTGGCTCTCCTAAATCTTTTTTAACATTTTGGACTTCTGCATAAGCTCCATTTGAAAGTAGGGAAGGCAGGAGGTGTGACTTATTTTTTTCTTCTTTTCAAAGCACATTAAAAGCCACTAGATAATAACTATGCTGCCTTATACTTGGCCTTGAAGATTTTAATGGTAAAAAAGCAGAGAATTATTCCAGATAATGGAACATTGCCAATAAAGATACCAAGGCAGGATAAATATTGGCCCACTTGGGTGATTTGCCATTTTTATTGATGCTCACCACATTCAACAGTGGGCAAAAGTTTATTTGCATATTAAGAAGGGTGTTCCTACTCTAGAGGTAGAATTGGAGGTGAACCATGAAAGGGTTATGTAGAATTTCAGCAGGTGAGGATTTTAGGCAGGATTTTAGACCATTGAAATGATAGACCACCCTTAGACACACAGGGATAGAAGGGTAGATTATTCAGGAAACAGCAAAGAGCCATTTTTCAGCGTGTCCTATATATAAATGAAATAAAAGAAATACAGATGCTGTGGTTCAGTTGACCAGTTATTCGACTTTACAATATTGTGAAAGCAATACACATTCAGTAGAAACTGTACTTCAAATTTTGAATTTTGATATTTTCCCGGTCTGGCGATAGGCAGTACGATATTATCTTCTGATGCTGGGCAATGACAGCAAGCCACAGCTTCAAGTCAGCCACATGAGCACGAGGGTAAACAGCTGGTACCCTTACAACCATTCTGTTTTTCACTTTCAGTACAGTATTCAATACATTACGTGAGATACTCAACACTTTATTATAAAATAGGCTTTATGTTACATGATTTTGCCCAACTGTAGGCTAATATAAGTGTTCTGAGCACATTTCAGGTAGGCTAGGCTAAGTATGATGTTTGTTAGATTAGGCGTATTAAATGCATTTTCAAATTACGATGGGTTTATCAGGTGTAACCTTATAAATTGAGGAAGATCTATAGTAGCTAAAGTTTTGGAAGGTCTTAAAGTCTGAAGATGTTATGTGTTTCATTTGGAACTGAGAGCCACATCTGGGGACCTGAAGAAAATGAGGTTTGTTAAAAGCCTATAACAATATTGATAGAAATGACAGCCTGAATTAGAATCTAGATAGCGAAAGAAAAGAATGAATTAGACATGCTTCACAATTTAAACAATATATGATTGCAAATAAAATTGAGTCTTTTTTTTATGGGAGTAGTGATTCCATCAATAAAAATATGGCTGGTTAGTTTTTATTTGTACAGGAAGCTGATAAATTAGAATTTTATATAAAGCAGAAACTAACACACCATTGTAAAGCAATTATACTCCAATAAAGATGTTTAAAAAAAAAAAGAATTTTAGGTGTCTGTAGGACATTGCTTTTTGAACATCTTGAGCTAAGTTGAATAGGAATAAGATGCGTAAAAGCTTTATGATTATTATTTGCCTAATAGTTTCTATACTAGCAATACATTTTTCTTACCACTTGAAAAGTCATGTCATAGCCCATCCCATTTATAAAGTGCTCCAGTACACACACTAACCTATTTTCTTTCTTACCGTCACTAGATTTTTATTACCTGTAAAAACATTTTGCTAACGTAGTGTTTTTTGGTATTGTTTCATATCTATTCCTTGTCTCCACAGCTGAAGTGAAAATTCTCAGGTTGAGGATTCTGTTGTATTCTCTGTGCATTCCTTACTACAGCTAGCATGAGACAGGACAAGTAGAAGGGTTTAATGCATAAATTGAAGAGCATAATAAACAGTTTAGAATAGGTCTGATTTAAATCTATTATAATTGTTTCTGCTTTGTAAAGTTTATTTTAAAGTTTATTTTATTAACAAAACATTTATTTCATTTATTCATACACTATTTCATGTTAACTCTTTTCTTTTAGTTTAAGAAAACAATTTGAAATATGAACGTTGATAATGAGTCTTAAAGAAAATGTTTTATAACTTAAGCTTAATATGGTCTTTATGGTTAATTTTTTTAAAATATATGTCTTCCTGAAATTTACACTGTAGTTTTAAAAAAAACTATGTAAAAGTTTTCATTATAATTAAATATTTTAATTATATATATTATATTACATTTTAAAATAAAAATCTATATTGACTTTCAGATATATCATTGTGGTGGAGCATGATCTAAGTGTATTAGACTATCTCTCTGACTTCATCTGCTGTTTATATGGCGTACCAAGTGCTTATGGTGTTGTCACTATGCCTTTTAGTGTAAGAGAAGGTAACTTGAAAAACTTTTCACAATGCTGTATTCTCTTTCACTCTAACGCTTAGAAAATGTATTGCTGTTGATGCTAAGTAGTTAAGTGTTGCTGTCATATTACTTATCCAAAACTCTGGCCTTAAGGAATTTAATCTCACAATAGAATATACATATATAAGGTTATATACATCAGTTGTTAAACATAACCTATGTCTTTTTGTAGAAGTTTTTGTTGTGGGTAAAAATGCCCTATCACTTTCACTATTTATTTGCTACATTAAAAGTTTCTTTTATATTTTGGCCTCTGCAGCATCACTGTACTACTTGTCATGTTCAGCTTTATCTTTGACGGGCCAATACCAGTAGGAAAACTCTTAAAATTGATTTAGTGCTCATCTTGTTTTCATGTCTCAAATTTATCTGTATCCTAAGTTTGTGAAACTAAGACTATACAAAAGTCTAATAAGATAGTTAAGTATATTATAGTCTAGTAAGTGACTAAAATTCTAATAAAATAGCTTAGTAAGTGTATTTTCACTTATTCCTTCTACTTTCAGGAAAGAGGGACTCTCTGGTCTGTTTTCCATGTCTCTTCCCTAAGCAAGTTAGGCAAAAGTAAAAACTAGCCTACCACTAAGTGGCTCTTGAAACAGAATCAGTGCACTCTCTACCTCATACACCTTCTTCCTTTTAATTTCTTTCTTAATTGCGTCCTCATTCCTATTTTTACTTTTTTACATTTCTTCTCTCCAGCTATGCCTTAAGCTGGCAATCTAGAACACCTAAAAGGACTACTTAGTCCATATCTTGAAAAAATACCATATTCTACAAGAATAAGTATTCATGTAGCCTTATAGCTCCCTAGGTTGAACAGGCTCTTTTTTTTTTTTTTAAAGCTGTCTCTTCAAAGAGATTGCTTTTGAGTTACCTAAGAAACTTTTGGAGAAAGAAATTATATTGCATCATACTCTGCATAAAAAGGCAGTGGTATCTTTTAATTTATAAAAAGTGTATAAATAGTTTAAGATGTGGGGAAGGAATTGCTCTCACGTCCCTATCTATACATTTGAGATAGGTAGGTATTTTAAGGGAAAATTTGTGAGATTTCCCAGTTTTCTTTCCAGTAGTCTTAAGAGATGATATCAGAAGCAATTAATGTTTTATTCTCCTCAGTTAGCAAGTATTTATTGAATGCCTACTCTGCCTAAAGTAGTTCTAGAATCACATTGATGATAATGACATGGGTACCTGGCAATCACTTTTCATAATTCCATTTATAGATGCCATGTCTAAAGCCTATGCCAAGAAGTAGTTCCTGGTGAGGTTTTTAATGTACCCTATCTGTTAAAACAATTCAAGTAACAAACTGCACTTAATCTTTCTGCTTTCCTTTAATATACTGAAATTAACACATTATATGTAAAAGCTCTTTATGAACTGTAAAGGAATTTTTGCTTGAACTCATTTTTAAATTGGCAAGAGAGACATTGCAGTATTAATGTATAAAGCTGACTTGTTAGTGTTTTTTCCACAGTCACTTCTCTGAGCTTTCATTTTCTTACCTGGTGAATTAGGCACTTGGACTAAATGGCCACTAAGTTTCCTTCAAGTTTATATTTTTATTTAATTTTTGGTTTTAATCTTTTTAACCCCACATTTGTAATTTTTAAATAGTTTAAGATATAAAAATGCTAATTTGGGCAGAATAAACATCTATTTATTCTGTCAATAAATATTTGTTGAACACCTGCGTTCTAGGCTGAAAAGGCCTAGATGTGGTTCTTAATTGCAGATGACATGAATAATATCCTTAGACTTTCTTTCAAGACCTTCTGGAACTTCACCTACTGTCCTTCTCTTATAAATAGTAAACACTTTAAAAACAGATCTTTTCACTGTTTCCCAAATAATCCACTTTTCCATTTCTGTGCACCTGCCATTGTGGTTCTTAACAGCTGCAGCATGGAGGAATTTTCATGTACAGTATGTTAGTTTACTTTCAGTTATTAAAATCTGTTTAGATAATGGTGTTTTTGTACAGTGAAGCCAAAAAAAAGGTTAATGAAATAGTTTGTTATTATAAATTTCTTTCAAACCTGGGAAGTTAATCTGAAAACAAATGCAGTAAATCATAACTTGAACGTATGGTTATGTCTCCCGTGAAAATGAATATTCGTAACTTAAATCATCTTTAAAAAATTATTGCTCAAACTATTTTAATTTATTTTATGTCAATCTGAAAATATTCCATTTTACCTACTTATCATTTTGTAGAGAAAAATTACAATTTTTTATTTTAAAATACAGAAGAAATGGCATCATAGGCTTTCACATAAAATCTGATGGAAAAAATCTTATAAAAATCACGTAATAATGAAAAGTTATGCTTTGTGTATATAGGCATACATGAATTAAACTTGGCATTAGGTACATGAAACACTGTTGTCACACTGCATGCTATAAATCCACAGAAATTTAAATCTATGCATAGATTGCTCACAAGAGAGCCTAGGGTTTTGGCTTTTACATGATCATTTATTTTTGTGGAAAAAGTTTAGTCTTTAAGTGATCTTTACTAATTTATTTCAATGACTTTCCAACAGGCATAAACATTTTTTTGGATGGCTACGTTCCAACAGAAAACTTGAGATTCAGAGATGCATCACTTGTTTTTAAAGTAGCTGAGACAGCAAATGAAGAAGAAGTTAAAAAGATGTGTATGTATAAATATCCTGGAATGAAGAAAAAGATGGGAGAGTTTGAGCTAGCAATTGTAGCTGGAGAGTTTACAGATTCTGAAATCATGGTGATGTTGGGTGAAAATGGTAAGTTTTCCTTATTTTGTGATATTCGGAAGTTTGTTCTGTTTATCCAGTAACTGAGTGTTAATTACTCCATGAAAAACTTTGACTCAGTTATAGGTCTGGGAGCTGGATTGAATTCCTACATTTCTCAGTGTAGTTCACATTTTGTGACAACATATGATTTAATCTGTCATTTAATCGAGTTCATATTTCTTATTTTGTTTTCATAACCTTCAGTGAGAATAAGATTTTTTCTAAGCTCGTTTTTCTATGTATAAATTGATATGAATAGCACTTATTCATCTTAGAAACTGACTAGGAAGGAAAGGATAAATTGGTAGTTCTGAAGCAGTCTAGTCTAAAATGTTTTTCTTGCATTCCTCCACTTGGAACCTTTCTTAATTTAAATTTAGGCTAATCTAACTTTGTAAATAGTTGTATTATCAACACTTTTTAGTAATAGATTATCGTCATAAATATAGTTATGAGATGAATTTGAGTGCCAAATATCTGGTATGGCTTTCATGATTTTTAGAAAAAGATTTGAATTGTGTACTTACAGCTTACAAAACTGTAGAAGAAAAAAATTTTATGAAGATTGTTGCAATGTATCAGTTTTTAGTTAACAGGAATTTTGAGCTTGGTTGCAATTAAATATTTCATGTAACTGGCCTTTATGATGATGGTATCAACCATAACAATTATTGTCCTGTCTTAACAGTAAATTGTGTGCATTGATATTTTAGCTAAATACGTCTTTCAAGAACTAACCCAAGACTTTATAGACCACTGTTTGTTAAAATGGCCGTCATAAACTCTAGTCTATATTCCTCCTAATTAGTTTAGAATGATACTTGAGAGATGAATCATGAAAGTTCAAGTATTTTTCTACATAACCTTCAGAATTCAGTAGTGTCAGTGTATTTGTTCAAAACTAATTTCTCAGTTAAAACCCAGTAGTACATCAGTGATTTACTGTAAATGTGAAGCATCTTTCAAGTCAATTTCTTGTATGTTGTGTTGTTGCCAGGTACTGGTAAAACGACGTTTATCAGAATGCTTGCTGGGAGACTTAAACCTGATGAAGGAGGTACTGTTGTAATATTGAGTCTTTTTACTCTGTTCCACATAGTAAACTTTAAAGATCTGGGCCGTTTTCAGTGTCTTATTTATTTGTATTACTTTGCAGGGGAAGTACCAGTTTTAAATGTCAGTTATAAGCCACAGAAAATCAGTCCCAAATCAACCGTGAGTTATTCTGTTATTTTGTTATTGAAGAAGAGTTTATATGTATATATACCTAGAGCATTAATCTTACACTATATCAAAAATTTTCTCCAAATTAGTTTCTGTACAGGTGTAATAAGGTGGCTAAGGAAGATCTTAGGACTACTACAGTTCTTTATTCATTTCCACTACTAGGAAACTCTTTTAAAGTCTGTTTGGCATCTTTTTCCAAAATAAATCTTCAAAAACTTAATGTGTTTTGGTGCTGCAAATGACATCAAGAAAGTGAAAAGTTACCCACAGGACTGGAGAAATTATTTGCAAATCATATATTTAATAAGATACTCGTATCCAGAATATATAAAGAACTGTTACAGCTCAATTTTTAAATGGGCAAAGGATTTGAATAGACATTTTTCCAAAGAAAATATACAGATAGCCAATAAACACATGAAGAGATGCACAGCATCGTTAGTCATTAGGGAAATGCAAATCAAAACCACACTGAGAGACCACATAACATCCATTAGAATGACTTAAAGCAGAAAGACTAACAAGTATTGCTGAGGATGCAGAGAAATTAGAACCTCATATGTTGCTGGTGGGAATGAAAAATGGTAGAGCCACTGTTATTCTGTCATAAAAAGAAATAAAACACTGATACATGTTACAATATGGATGAGCCTTAAAACATGAAATTAACCTCCTTTGATTTCTGCAGGTGTTGTAATGAACTTATTAACTACAGTATCTATGCTCACTACTCACTCATGTTGGGAATATTTCAGACGGCATGGCTTACAATGAAAATTTTATCATTGATACTTTCTATAAGCTTAGCTTTTAAGTTCTCAAACTCAGCCCTCTTCTCAAATAACAAGTTAAAAGGCATCTTAAATTTATCCCTGTCATATTATCGTGCATTTTGTGTTAGCTCACAGATTGCCTAAGATTAGTTGATATCCATATTGACCTTTAGAAGTATTCCTAGTCTCTAATGATTTCTTCCCTGAAACATTTATCATTTACTACTTTCAAATTTTAAGATTTTGGTTTTTTTTTTTAACTTGGACATGGTGGGTTTTTAATTTTTAAAGTCTCAAAACATGTCATAGCTGATGGATAAGCATCAAAATACTATCGATATCTGCTGGTGGCAAATTGATACACTTTTGCTATGTAGCTTAACTTTCTCAAGATTCAAAATTAGAGTAGTTCTATACTGAAATAAAATTTCAGTACTTTTCCATTTAAATACTATACTTTTCCATTAAATAATTCCATTTTTCCATTAAATAAGGGAAGTGTTCGCCAGCTACTACATGAAAAGATCAGAGATGCTTACACTCATCCACAATTTGTGACTGATGTAATGAAGCCTCTGCAAATTGAAAACATCATCGATCAAGAGGTACTCTAAAATAATTTTTGTTGTTTTATCATTTTATTATTTTAAAGTTTGGATGTCTCTACATGGTTTACTGAACTTCTTTTGCAAATAGGTGCAAACATTATCTGGTGGTGAACTGCAGCGAGTAGCTTTAGCTCTTTGTTTGGGCAAACCTGCTGATGTCTATTTAATTGACGAACCATCTGCATATTTGGATTCTGAGCAAAGATTGATGGCTGCTCGAGTTGTCAAACGGTAATGTCCCACTCATAAAGAGTATTGCCTGTGATCGTGTGTAGTGGCAGACAAAAGTGCTTAATATAGTGTTTGAATATGATGATATAAAGCTTTTCAAAATCATGTGTTTTAGTTTCATACTCCATGCTAAGAAGACAGCCTTTGTTGTGGAACATGACTTCATCATGGCCACCTATCTAGCAGATCGAGTCATTGTTTTTGATGGTGTTCCATCTAAGAACACACTTGCAAACAGGTAAAACTATTTTCTAAACTAAGTTCCAACACTTAGAAACTTACTTTATTTAGTTATTTATTTCAAGTTGGCTGGCTTTTTTTTTTAATCTTTGTTGGAGTATAATTGCTTTACAATGTTCTGTTAGTTTCTGTTGTACAACAGTTTGTTGTACAACAAACTGAATCAGCTATAAGTATACATATATCCCCTCCCTCTTGAGCCTCCCCCCCCCGTCCTCCCTATCGCACCCCTCTAGGTCATCTCAAAGCATCGAACTGATCTCCCTGTGCTATGCAGCAGCTTCCCACTGGCCATCCATTTTACATTTGGTAGTGTATATATGTCAGTGCTACTCTCTCACTTCGTCCCAGCTTCCTTTTCCCCCCACTATGTCCTCAAGTCCGTTCTCTACGTCTGTGTCTTTATTCCTGTCCTGCCACTAGGTTCATCATTAACGTTTTTTTAGATTCCATATATGTGCATTAGCATACGGTATGTGTTTTTCTCTTTGTGACTTACTTCACTGTATGACAGACTCTAGGTCCATCCACCTCATTACAAATAACTCAGTTTTGTTCCTTTTTATGGCTGAGTAATATTCCATGATATATATGTGCCACATCTTCTTTATCCATTCATCTGTCTATGGACATTTAGATTGCTTCCATATCCTGGCAGTTGTACCACAGTGTTCATTGCAGGAATATTTACATGAATCTTTTTGAATTATGGTTTTCTCAGGGTATATGCCCAGTAGTGGGATTGCTGGGTCATATGGTAGTACTATTTTTAGGTTTTTAAGGAACCTCTATACTGTTCTCTATAGTGGCTGCATCAATTTACAATCCCACCAACAGTGCAAGAGGATTCCCTTTTCTCCACACACTCTCCAGAATTTATTGTTTGTAGATTTTTTGATGATAGCCATTCTGACTGGTGTGAGGTGATTCCTCATTGTGGTTTTGATTTGCATTTCTCTAATAATTAGTGATGTTAAGCATCTTTTCATGTGTTTGTTGACAATCTGTATGTCTTTGGAGAAATGTCTATTTAGGTCTTCTGCCCATTTTTGGATTGGGTTGTTTGTTTTTCTGATACTGAGCTACATGAGCTGCTTGTATATTTTGGAGATTAATCCTTGTCAGTTGCTTCGTTTACAAATATTTTCTTCCATTCTGAGAGTTGTCTTTTTGTCTTGTTTATGGTTTCCTTTGCTGTGCAAAAGCTTTTAAGTTTCATTAGGTCCCATTTGTTTATTTTTGTTTTTATTTCCATTTCTCTAGGAGGTGGGTCAAAAAGGACCTTGCTGTGATTTATGTCATGGAGTGTTCTTCGTATGTTTTCCTCTAAGAGTTTTATAGTGTCTGGCCTTACATTTACGTCTTTAATCCGTTTTGAGTTTCTTTCTGTGTATGGTGTTAGGAAGTGTTCTAATTTCATTCTTTTACATGCAGCTATCCAGTTTTCCCAGCTCCGCTTATTGAAGAGGCTGCTTTTCTCCATCATATATTCTTGCCTCCTTTGTCAAAGATAAGGTGACCATATGTGCGTGGGTTTATCTCTGGGCTTTCTATCCTGTACCATTGATCTATATTTCTGTTTTTGTGCCAGTACCATAGTGTCTTGATTACTGTAGCTTTGTAGTATAGTCTGAAGTCAGGGAGCCTGATTCCTCCAGCTCCGTTTTTCTTTCTTGATTGCTTTGGCTACTCGGGGTCTTTTGTGTTTCCATACAAATTGTGAAATTTTTTGTTCTAGTTCTGTGGAAAATGCCATTGGTAATTTGATGGGGATTGCATTGAATCTGTAGATTGCTTTGGATAGTGTAGTCATTTTCACAATGTTGATTCTTCCAATCCAAGAACATGGTATATCTCTCCATCTGTTTTGTATCTTGATTTCTTTCATCAGTGTCTTGTACTTTTCTGCGTACAGGTCTTTTGCCTACTTAGGTAGGTTTATTCCTAGGTATTCTTTTTGTTGCGATGGTAAGTGGGAGTCTTTCCTTGATTTCTCTTTCTGATTTTTCATTGTTAGTGTACAGGAATGCAAGAGATTTCTGTGCATTAATTTTGTATCCTGCTGCTTTACCAAATTCATTGATTAGCTCTAGTAGTTTTCTGGTGGCATCTTTAAGATTTTCTATGTATAGTGTCATGTTACCTGCAAACAGTGACAGTTTTACTTCTTCTTTTCCAATTTGGATTCCTTTTATTTCTTTTTCTTCTCTGATTGCTGTGGCTAAAACATTCAAAACTATGTTATGTTGAATAATAGTGGTGAGAGTGGGCACCCTTGTCTTGTTCCTGATCTTAGTGGAAATGGTTTCAGTTTTTCGCCATAGAGAATGATGTTTGCTGTGGGTTTGTCATATATGGCTTTTATTATGTTGAGGTAGGTTCCCTCTATGCCCACTTTCTGGAGAGTTTTTATCATAAATGGGTGTTGAATTCTGTCAGAAGCTTTTTCTGCATCTATTGAGATGATCATATGGTTTTTATCCTTCAGTTTGTTAAGATGGTGTTTCACATTGATTGATTTGTGTATGTTGAAGAATCCTTGCATTCCTGAGATAAACCCCACTTGATCATGGTGTATGATCCTTTAGTGTGCTGTTGGATTCTGTTTGCTGGTATTTTGTTGAGGATTTTTGCATCTATGCTCATAAGTGATATTGGCCTGTAATTTTCTTCTTTTGTGACATCTTTGTCTGGTTTTGGTATCAGGGTGATGGTGACCTCAAACAGTGAGTTTGAGAGTGTTGCCCCCTCTGCTATATTTTGGAAGAGTTTGAGAAGGATAGGTGTTAGCTCTTCTCTAAGTGTTTGATAGAATTCGCCTGTGAAGCCATCTGGCCTTGGGCTTTTGTTTGTTGGAGGATTTTTTGTTGTTGTTGTTGTGGTATGCGGGCAGCTCACTGTTGTGGCCTCTTCCGTTGTGGAGCACAGGCGTGCCACGTGGGATCTTCCCAGACCAGGGCACAAACCCGTTTCCCCTGCATTAGCAGGTGGACTCTCAGCCACTGTGCCACCAGGGAACCCCGCTGTTGGAGGATTTTTAATCAGTTTCACTATCAGTACTTGTGATTGGTCTGTTCATGTATTCTATTTCTTCCTGGTTCAGTCTTAGAAGGTTGTACTTTTCTAAGAATTTGTCCATTTCATCCAGGTTGTCCATTTTATTGGCATATAGTTGCTTGTAGTAGTCTCTCATGATCCTTTGTATTTCTGTGGTGTCAGTTGTTACTTCTCCTTTTTCACTTCTAATTCTGTTGACTTGAGTCTACTCCCTTTTTTTCCTGATGAGTCTGGCTAATGGTTTATCAGTTTATCTTCTCAACGAACCAGCTTTTAGTTTTATTGCTCTTTGCTGTTGTTTCCTTCATTTCTTTTTCATTTATTTCTGATCTGATCTTGATGATTTCTTTACTTCTGCTAATTTTGGGTTTTTTTGTTCTTCTTTCTCTAATTGCTTTAGGTGTAAGGGTAGGTTGTTTATTTGATATTTTTCTTGTTTCTTGAGGTAGGATTGTATTGCTATAAACTTCCCTCTTAGAACTGCTTTTGCTCCATCCCATAGGTTTTGGGTCATCGTGCTTCATTGTCATTTGTTTCTAGCTATTTTTTGATTTCCTCTTTGATTTCTTCAGTGATCTCTTGGTTGTTTACTAGCGTATTGTTTAGCCTCCATGTGTTTGTATTTTTTACAGTTTTTTCCCCTGTAATTGATATCTAGTCTCCTAGCATTGTGGTCAGAAAAGATGCTTCATACGATTTCAGTTTTCTTAAATTTACCAAGGCTTGATTTGTGACCCAAGATGTGGTCTATCCTGCAGAACATTCCGTGTGCACTTGAGAAGAAAGTGTATTCCTTTGTTTTTGGATGGAATGACCTATAAATTTCAGTTATGTTCATCTGGTCTAATGTGTCGTTTGAAGCTCATGTTTCCTCATTTATTTTTGTTTGGATGATCTGTCCGTTGGTATAAGTGGGGTGTTAAAGTCCCTTACTATTATTGTGTTACTGTCAATTTCTCCTTGCATGACTGTTAGCATTTGCCTTATGTATTGAGGTGTTCCTATGTTGGGTGCATAAACATTTATAACTGTTATATCTTCTTCTAGGATTGATCCTTTGATCATTATGTGGTGTCCCTCCCTATCTGTTGTAACAGTCTTTATTTATTTTCTTATTTTTTATTTTTAATTTTTTTTGCGGTAAGCAGGCCTGTCACTGTTGTGGCCTCTCCCGTGGTGGAGCACAGGCTCCGGACGCGCAGGCTCAGCGGCCATGGCTCACGGGCCCAGTCGCTCCATGGCATGTGGGATCTTCCTGGACCGGGGCATGAACCCGTGTCCCCTGCATCGGCAGGCGGACTCTCAACCACTGCGCCACCAGGGAAGCCCCAACAGTCTTTATTTTAATGTCTATTTTAACTGATACGTGTATTGCTACTCCAGCTTTCTTTTGATTTCCATTTGTATGTAATATCTTTTTCCATCCCTTCTCTTTCAGTCAGTATGTGTCCCTAGGTCTGAAGTGGGTCTCTTGTAGACAGCATATATGGGTCTTGTTTTGTATCCATTCAGCCAGGCTGTGTCATTTAGTTGGGGCATTTAATCCATTTACATTCAAGGTTATTATCGATATGTATGTTCCTATTACCATTTTCTTAATTGTTCGGGGTTTTTTTTGTGGGTCTTTTTCTTCTTTTTTATTTCTTGCTTAGAAAAGTTTCTTTAGCATTTGCTGCAAAGCTGGTTTCGTGGTGCTGAATTCTTTTAACTTTTGCTTGTCTGTAAAGCTTTTGACTTCTCTGTTGAATCTGAATAAGATCCTTGCTGGGTAGAATAATCTTGGTTGTAGGTTTTACTGTTTCATCACTTTAAGTATATCCTACCACTCCCTTCTGGCCTGTAGAGTTTCTGCTGAAAAATCACCTCACAACCTTATGGGGATTCCTTTGTATGTAATTTTTTGTTTTACCCTAGCTGCTTTTAATATTTTTTCTTTGAATTTAATTTTTGTTAGTTTGATCAATATGTGTCTTGGTGTGTTTCTCCTTGGGTTTATCCTCTATGGGACTCTGTGCTTCCTGGACTTGGGTAACTATTTCCTTTCCCATGTTAGGGAAGTTTTCAACTACAATCTCTTAGAATATTTTCTCAGACCCTTTTTCTTTTCTTCTTCTGGGACCCCTATAACTCGGATGTTGGTGCATTTAGTGTTGTCCTAGAGGTCTCTGAGATTGTCTTCCTTTCATTCTTTTTCTTTACTCTGCTCCTCGGCAGTTACTTCCACCATTTTGTCTTCCAGGTCACTTATCTATTCTTCTGCCTCAGTTATTCTGCTATTGATTCCTTCTAGAGTGTTTTTAATTTCAGTTATTGTGTTGTTCATTACTGTTTGTTTGCTCCTTAGTTCTTCTAGGTCCTTTTTAAATGTTTCTTGTTTCGGTGTCCAGCAGTTTGGATCATCTTTACTGTCATTACTCTGAATTCTTTTTTAGGTAGTTTGCCTATTTCCTTTTCATTTGTTTGGTCTTGTGGGTTTTTAGATGGCTCCTTTGCCTGTAAGATACTTCTGTGTCTTCTCATTTTGTCTAATTTACACTATTTGAGGTCTCCTTTCCCTCGGCTGCAGGGTCGTAGTTCCTCTTGCTTCTGTTCTCTGCCCAGTGGTGTGGTTGGTCCAGTGTCTTGTGTAGGCTTCCTGATGGGAGGGACTGGTGCCTGCGTTCTGGTGGGTGAAGCTGAGTCTTTTCCCTCTGATGAGTAGGGCCGTGTCAGGTGGTATGTTTTGGGGTGTTTGTGAGCTTAGTATGAGTTTAGGTAATCTGTGTGCTGATGGGTGGGTTTGCGTTCCTGTCTTGTTTGTTGTGAGGCGTCCAGTACTGGGAGCTGCTGGCAGTTGGGTGAAGCCGGGTCTTGGATTCAGATAGAGGCCTCTGTGAGAGCTCTCAGAGATTAATCTTCCCTGGGGCTGGGAATTTTGTAGTGGTCCAGCATCCTGGACTCGTTGCTCTCACTCCAGCCTCAGACCCGACTTTTGTTCAAGGGACCAAGACCCCACAAGTCAGTCATCCTGGCAATAAAGGGGATTTAAAAAAAAAAAAGACTAGCAAAACCCCAGACATGGTAAAAAGTATAATCAAACAGAAACAGAAACAAGGAAACATGCACACACACAAAAGAAACAAAACAGAGCCAAGTAAATCAAATAGGAAGAGAACAACCAAACAAACAAAAGAAGCCAAGAATGAAATCAACAATTAAGAAGAAAGTTGACAAAAACCCAAAACAGAGTGCCAACTGAAGAATGAAGCAAAGAAACAAAACAAACTGACAAAAATGATATTAAAAAAACAAAGAAAAAGGGGAAAGAAGACAACAGAAAATCAGTGTAGAAACAGAAATATAAAAAAGACAAAATAGAAAACGTATTAAAAAAGAAAAAGACAAACGAAACCCTGGAGAAATGGTAAAAACAAAATCAAACAAAAAAAACCAGAAACATGGAAACACACACACATGTGAAAGAAACCAAAACAGCCAAATAAAACAAAAAAAGCAAGAGAAAAACCAGACAAATAGAAGAATTTAAAAATGAAATCAAACAATTAGGATTAATACTAACAAAAACACATAACCTAAAAACAAAAGGAAAGCAGTGTGCCCACTGAATAATAAAGCAAGGAAACCGAACAAACCTATAAAAATGATTTAGAAAATAGTAAAATAAAAAGGGAAAAACATAGGACAACAGAAAAGCAAAGAAGAAATGGAAATATTAAACATATATATTGAAGAAAAAAAATTCGGGACAAGAACACAGAACAACAGAAAAGCAAAGTAAAAATATAAATATATACCAAAAAAAGATAAAAATATGTTATAAAACACAGAGATCCCAAAAGACTAAATAAAAATCTAAAACAACAAAACAAAAAAAGAAAGTAAAGCAAGCCAAAAACAAAATAAGAAGCTAGAACCAACAACAGAATGAATCAAAACATAATAAAATTAATAGTAATAATTGTTTCCCTGGGGTCTCTGCTGTCAGGGTCCTTGCACACACCGTGAGCCACAGCCCCCCTCCACCTCCCCAGGAACCCCTCCTCTGTCTCTGGGCTGGTCTCTGGACCTTCTGTGGGCCTGGGGACCCCTCCAGCTCTGATGTGGCCCAGTTCCTGCGTGTGCTGCCCCCAAAGTCCACAGTTGCCAAAGCTGGACTGTTTTCATTTGTGGGAACACTCATCGGTCTACTCAGATATTCCATAGACGCAGGGTCTTCCTAGCTGATCGTGGGGATTTAATCTGCAGCTTGTGCTGCCAGTGGAAAGATTTTCCATCCTCTTCCTTAGTTGCCCCGTCCCTGGGGTTCAGCTTTGGTTTTATCCCCACCTCTGCGTGTGGTCTGCCCGCAGGAGTCTGGTCCTGAGGCTGCCTTGGAGCTCTTGGGTCTGGCCCTGTGAGGACCGGGTGCAGAGGTGGTATGACTGCTTGGATCACGGGAGCCCCAGTGGCACCAAATGCACAGGGGAGCCGGTGGCCATGGGTTCAAGAGATATGGCCCTCGTGAGGGCCTTTTCCGGCGCCCAGCGTAAGGCACCTGAGAGCCAGCCCTGGCCAGGGTTTTTCCGACACCTGGCAGCAGGCACATGAGGGCCAGCTCTGAGGGGGCTTTTTTATGTCTCACAGCCAGCACACAAGAGCCAGCCCTGAGCGGGCTTCTTTTATTGTCGTTGGCAGGCAGCGATATGTGGGGAGAGAGAGGTTACAATAATGGCCCTGCGTGGGACTCAGCAGTAGTGCCCTGCTTCCATGGCAGTGCAGTCTTCCTCCATAGGCATTCCCTGCTGCGGATTTCTTCCCTCCTGTCCCCTCGGTCCGTCTTCCCACAGCCAACAGCACTTCTTGCTCTGGGCCTGTTTTCCAGTCCCCACACACCAGCTCCCAGCCCCCTTGCACACCTGTGAACACACGTCCCAGTCTGGGTCACGTAGGGCCACTGTATGGGCCATGTGTGTATTTCTTACTCTGTCCTGTCTGCTACGGATCAGCAGCTTCACCCTCTTCCAGCAGCCTCAGATGCTTCCCTTCTGTCCCAATCAATTTCCCCGTCATAGAGGTTTCCCCAAATTCGGGAATCTCTCCTCTGCTTCAGTTCCCCCGCCCCAGGATGCAGTCCCATCCGGCTTCCTCTTCTCCTTCTCCCTTCTTTTTTTCCATCCTACCCGGTTATGCAGGGATCTTTATACTCCTTTCCGGTGTCCAAGGTCTTCTGCTAGTTTTTGGCTGGTGTTCTGTGAGAATTGTTGCATCTATGGATGTATTCCTGATGCATCCGTGGAGAGAGATCAACTCCACGTCCACCTACTCTCTGCCATCTTGAATCTCCCCAGAAAATTATTTTAAAATTTCCAGTCAACATATAGACATTAGTCATACTGTTTTCATTTTTAATAAGGAAAGAGAGAACCAGAAATTCTAGAAATGATTTTGTAACTCCCAAGATTATTCATATTCGGTACTGGATGGCCCTGGATAGAATAGCGTTTTTTAGACTATGGTAAACTCCTGACCCAGGGGAATAAGTATGTGGAGCTTTGGGCCCCTCACCTTTTCTTTCAGGTTCAGTTTTGTCTGTTTCATTATTTGGATGCATGATTTGCCCCATTTACACCGCTAGTGGTAAAGCTCACTACACCCCAGATATCTGGTATTAATGTACAGCAGAGTTAAAAATGAATGATTTTACCTCCTCCGTCCCCTTTTTCTCTCATTTTTCCTTATTGGCTTGATTGAGAGTACTTGTAATATAAAGAACTTTCACACTAGTTTATGGGAAATTTTTTTTATGAGAAATTTTTTACACTTTTAGTGCTGAAACCTTATTAGGTTGAACTGTATGAAATTCCTGATATTCAGCCATTTGACCTGTAAAAACAGCAAGTTCATGTGATACCAACATGATGTTTGCTGGTTTAGGGAGGAATGGATTTGCTATTTGAATAATTCATCCAAGGAATAGAAGTACTAAACTTCTTAGAATTCTTTTTTTTTTTTCTATTTAAAATTTATGTATCAATTACTGAAAATAACATAACTTCTTTGAGAGTTAGGGAAATTTTTTAGACTATATAAAGCTACTCAAATAGTGATCCTCCCTTTGTATTTACAAAATGCTTAAAATTCCACATGTATGATATGACTTAACATGATTTAAGAACTAGTTTGGGTGAGAAAAGATGAATAAAGTATAGAAATTTTAAAAGGTGTTACTACTAAACACCATTATGTTGTACATATTGCTTTGTGCCTAATTTCTAACATAAATATTACCTTTTCTGTTAAATTCTCTTCTCCCCTAAATATCTTAGATTTGAAATTCTTAAATTATTTTTCTAAAGCAGTACTTCTCGCTGACTTTCTTTCCAGATCAGAAGCACTTTAAACTGTGTTTGTTTTGCATAAAAATATAGCCAAACAAACTACATAGTCCAAGCAAAGACATTTCTGAATATAGACTTTATAATGTACTGTGACTGTACTGTTATCCAGATGACTTATGATTGGGGAATTAGAGGGAACAGTGATTCGTAATACTCTTCATCCTAAAAAAGTAATTAAACTGGGGGGGTAAAATTCAATCACAACTGATAGATTTTATTTTTCCCCTAGTCCTCAAACACTTTTGGCTGGCATGAATAAATTTTTGTCTCAGCTTGAAATTACATTCAGAAGAGATCCAAACAACTATAGGCCAAGAATAAACAAACTCAATTCAATTAAGGTATGTAGAAAAATTACCTTAAATCACAGATAACTTCTTAGTGTAAATAACTGAAAAGCATGTTTTAAATTGAAGGTTGTGTCATTAAAATCTTAAGTCATTTCATTAATTCTAAGATTCATGTTTTTCACATTTTAGTATCTGATGACATACTTCAGTCTGACAGGCAGCAGTTGTGATGTAGCTGCCATTGCTGCATTGTCTGTTTGAGTTGCACCCACTGTTGTACTGCTTCTGTTGAGTTTGCCATTTAATGTCTTCAAAGAGATTACACTTGAAACAAGTTTTTACAAATACCTTAATCAATATTTCTTACACATTTTATTTTTGTGCACGCAGAAGAGCAACACATGATTAAAATGCATATTTTAAGAGTCTAAACAGACTTCTTCAATGAGCATTAAATCCTAAACAATGAAAAAACATTTTGTCAGTGGTTGTTTTTTCTTTGTAGTATGTAAAATAATTTTGCACCCTACACTTGATACAGTCTGTGAAATGTGTGTTTTTTAGAAGACAAGTCATTTCTTCATCTCTCAAAAAAAGAAAAATGAATGCTAAAAAAGCATTTCTGTGTTTCTGGTATCCCTGCAGTGCTTCTTTAAAATGCTGCTTACATTTCATGGCCCTCTAGCCATTGTCCTTAATACTTAGAAGCTTTAGAAGTATGTTACACATACTGTCCTTTCATATTTGTACTCCTCTAGCTTCGCTACTAAAATGTGTCCTCTTAGAAGGCAGAGACATGGTGCACATCATGTATTCTTAAGCATCTAACATAATATCTGGGTGCCTTTAGCCTTCACTGTATATTTTGTTTATAAATGTTTACTCTCTGGCCAGGATAATGAAATGGCAAGTTTTAAATTAAATTTGAAGAGTTTTCTCAGTTTTGAAAAGCATATTAAGCAGAAGAGAGGAACTAAATGTTAGAACACTTACTATGCACAGCTTAATTTTCATAAGAATTTCTTCTGAAGCATTACAAACACTTTGTGTTGTAGTTTTCTTGGGTAGAGACTTAGATCAGTCCCCAGGTACACTTATCATTTTCTGTATATCCACTCATCCTAGACAGACATACCTCAGTCCTAATAAGGGAGCAAGCAGCTAGGCAAGTAGGTAGTTGGATCATTACTGGCCAGTCTGTAAACTGTGCTGGGAAAAATTATTTTTATATACTTTTTGTGTAATAGGCAGTTCTCAAACTGACAGTGTTACCTTTTTACCAGAAGCTTAAAGTTAAAATGATGAAAATGGAATTTAATAGTTTTTCTGGAAACAGTATTTTATATAACAAAATTTTATATGTTTAAGTATTTTATGTAATGGAATTTAGTGTGAGGTGTGCAGCAGGAAGGTTGTCCAGGCAGTAGGGATGGGTAGCAGAGATAGTAACCTTGCCTTTAAGTAGTGGAACCAGGCATATCCAGAAGCAGCCAGTGAGTGCAGAGGAGGTTGTATAGACACTTAGAAACACTGCTAAGTAATTCTGCAGGTGAAAGTCTACCCTACCCTTACATATAGGAGAATGGTGTTGATTTTTATTGCTTCTCTATTTTATTTTTTAGGATGTAGAACAAAAGAAGAGTGGAAACTACTTTTTCTTGGATGATTAGAGTGAATCTGAGAATATCGATAAGCCATTTATTAAAAGAAACATTTACTGGGATTTTTGTCATATAAAACTTAGATCAGGTTTTATGTCCCACATGCTCTGGAGATTGAAGTATAATTTACTTACTGTAACATAAAGCCAGTTGTGTTTTAAATTGTAGTCTGAATACGGCAAATGCCACTTTTCTGTTCTTGATGATAAGGCCCTTTTTGTGCGTAACATTCTAAAATGAAGACATTTCAGGCTATACAAATTACCTCCAAGTTTTCATGATGTATGGGAAGATATTCAGTAGGTGTACAGGTACCAAATGCTGAGCAGTGTTGCCCCCTTTTAAAAATCTTGAAAAAGGTTTCTGTACTTACATGGTTTGCCAGGTATGCCACTATAATGAAACTGCCCTTATTTTAAAAGACGGTCGATGATGCCACTGATGAAATTTGATAAATAAACATCAGGATTATATATATATTTGTTTTCAGTCTTTGCATTAAATTGTCAATGTGTTTAGACTTTCAAAGGAAGATTATCTGCCACAGAACACCACTGCTGGGAAAAGACTATTACCGACTTAAGCATTGTTGACAATGTTTTTGGTGCTTTTGAATATCTTTAGCAAAAAAAATCATTTCAACACCCCCCCCCCAAAATAATAAATCCTAACTTTACTCTGAATTAGATGTAGCATTTCATAAGATTCTATATTCTGTAATTATTCTCAAGGTAATGTCATTCTATAAACATACCTTTATGTAATCACTGATCAAGATTTTGGAAAAAGCATTTTAAAGAATATTTGTTTCCTTTAAAAATACAGTACAGGTTCAAAATCTTTAGAGTTGGTCCCTAAGCATCTGTGTATTTTTAAACTTCCAGAGATTTCTGATGGGCAGCCAAGGACTGTGAGCCACTTAACCTAAAGGCAACATTAACGCAACGCGGTCCCCAGATAGCAATACAGAGTATCCCTTGGTACCAAATATATTCATTTCCAGGTTTGGATATAAAGGATATTATCTATTTGACTTTTTTTTCTTAGTTTTGGATGGTGTGTAGCTGGAGTTCTAAAGACTTATCCAAATTTCTTGAACAGTGGGATACCTGTAGTGTAAAACCACTTTCAATTATACTTCTGCCTAATGCGCTGAGCTGGAACTAACTTATACTACAAGTGAGGAAAAGAGTTTAGGAAAATTAGAAATTATTGAACAAACTTTTAGAGCTTCTTGAAACAATAGAAGCTTTAATTAATATGCAAACAGTGGATAGAAAGTATGGTTTAACTAAGCCCCATTAGGCCTTTTAAAAATACTGCTTTATCTGAGTAATCCATAAATACATGTCTGTTGTGAAATTTTCAAATATTACAGAAATACATGGAATAGAGTTATGATTTCCCTTTATTTTACCCTCCCAAATGTTACCAGTGTTTATGTTTAATAATATATATCCTTTCATGCTTTTTTCTGTGCACTTAACTGTGAATATGTAAAGGGTTTGTTTTGTACATAAATGGGATTATACTAAAATAAGTATTGCCTATTTTTAAAGATAGGTTAAATTTGTGAATCATTATTTCAAATGTATCGAATAAAATAAGACAAACGCTGTTTTTATTTACTGATTCTGTATTATGTCCTTAAAATATTTGTATTATAAGAGCACAGTTCTTTCTACTTACTGCTGATAAAATATGTATCAATTGTATTATTTTGCATGTAAATGAAAATTTTAAAACAGATTTACATGTTACTTAAAATTTTGTATAGCAGTAGAAAAGGACTTAAAATTGTTAACACAAGGAAAAGGTTTTTTTTTATAAAATCTGTTACCAACTCAAATACATGAATGCAGATGTTAGCTTTTGAAAAGAATGAAACTGCTCAGTATATCCTGATTAGAAAAAATCTCTAAGCAAAAAAGCATGGTGCAACATAATTTATTATAATACACCACTGTTTATATGAAAATATACAAAATACTAAAATACACAAAAGGATACTCAAGAAAGTTAATGCTTTTGGGAAGGATAACTTGATGGTTAAGAACAGCGAATAAAGGAGACATATATTATACAGCCATTACCTTTTGAATTTAAATTTTGTACATATAAATTGTTTATAGTCAACCTAGTGTGCAGCAGTCTTTACAAAAAGTGTATGTATGTAATTAATTTAAGTTAACCTGATTTTACACCATAGCATCTTGAAGTCGTCCAGTGCTTTCTCTCTTGCTTACAGATTCAATGTGCAGTTTGGTGTCTGGCATTTGTTTGCCTACTGTATCGAAGGAATGAGTCTACATAGAGGTTCTTTGTTTCTGTAGAAAGAATGGATACTTAGTTGGTTCTGTAATTTCACTCATTCATTTAGATACACATATGTCAAGCCCTCAACCCCAGTGCCTGGTGTATTGTGAGCACCACGTGGTTCAGAAGAGAAATAGTTCTGGGTGGGAGCTACATGAAGGAGGCAGCTCCCAGGGAAAGGAGCACCTGTAATGACAAAAATGGTAAAATCATGTGAACCAGAACACAGGTCAGAGACAAGTCAGCATGCGCACTGAAGAGCTTAGTGAGAGGAAAGGGTAATACAGGCAGATTGTAGTGGATAGTTCCAGCTCCCAACCCTGCATGTGCCCAAGTCTGTCTCCTGTATCTACAAGTTTTCAGCTAATGAGACTGGCAACCATGACCATCTGTCCCTTCTCGTGGAGCAGAGCATTAGTGTCGCTTCGTGTCTGTGCCCTCTGGTTTCTGGTCTCCATTTTTGGCTCCTGATTTCTGAACATATCATAGAAAATTGCAAGGAACTAAGTTACACAGTAACAGGCACATCCCTAGATAGGCATAGCATTACTTTGTTTCTTACTCTACCCAAAGGCGTTTAATCCAAAACCAAGGTTTTCATTTAAAAGAAACTAGTGGACTTGCCTGGTGGCACAGTAGTTAAGAATCCACCTGCCAATGCAGGGAACACGGATTGGAGCCCTGGTCCAGGAAGATCCCACGTGCTGCGGAGCAACTAATAAGCCCATGCGCCACAACTACTGAGCCTGCACTCCTAGAGCCCGTGCTCCACAAGGGCCGCCACCGCAATGAGAAGCCCGTGCACCGCAACGCAGAGTAGACCCTGCTCACCGCAAACTAGAGAAAGCCTGCGCACAGCAACCAACACCCAACGTAGCCAAAGATAAATAAATTTATTTTTTAAAAATGAAACTAGCTTACAGAATTTTTTGAACTCGGAGGATCTAGAAAACTCTTGATGTTCATACCAACAACTGTAGCTTCACTATTCTGAGGAGTGCATGATTCACTTTTGGAAAAGCTTATAAATTGTGGTCCGTGAAGGGAAGTTGTGTTTACTTTCTCTTTTGCAGTTTATTTACATCCTCATATCATTCCCTAGACCTGCACTTGAGTCAACAAGTGAAAGTAAAACAAATATACTCAAAATGAAAAGCAGACCATTCTGCTTTTCTCTGAAAACTTTTAAAGAAACCCGGCATGGGACACTTCTTGTGGCCCACTGCTCAGCCGGTCTCACCTTATCCATCCACATCGAGTGGCCAGTTCTGCAAGGGCTTCAGCCAGCATCAGCAGACATCTTGCTTGCTTTCTTCCCTATCAACTCCGTGGGAAGAGGTGCTGGCACTCAACACAGCTAACAGAGAAATGCTTCCCCCTTTTCCTCCTTCCTTTCTCCCTCTGATCCCTCCAAGGTTCTGTGATAGTTCACTCACCTTCTCAGGCAGCCCCAAACTGGCCTATAGGACTTGGGATACCCCTTCCCAGCTTGCTGCCCCGGCACCTAAGTCACCTGTCTCTCAAACCCTGTGCTGAATGAAGCCTTTGTTTCAGGCTCTGCTTCCTGAGAAAGCCACTCGGAGAAAGTCCAGAGTAGGTTAAATGAGTATTGACTAGCAATATTCTTAGGCGACTTGATTTAACGAAGAAATATAGCCTTAAGAAACTTGGATTTTCAAAGTATTTAAGTATACGTGCTACCTCCGTTTTCAAATAAAACTTTCAGTGTTTTATTTAACTTAAAAAAACGGAGTCATTTATAAATTATTCTTATTCTACACATCCCCATTTCATTTATTGACTGCTGAGAAAAATGACAGGACTAGCTCTCAAACCACTCAGCTAGGTTCAAATTCAAATTCTACCACTTACTAGTTGCGTGACCCCCGTTTTATTATACATGTACCGTAGGGAAAAGAACAGCACTTACCTCACAGATGATAAACCCCGGGTGGTGTTTAATTGCACACACACTAGATTTTCTGACTGGGTAAAAACCATGGCAAACAACTCTTAATTTTAGGAGTTTATTTAAACTCCTCTTAACGTTTATATGCTATATTACCCAGTTAAAGCCCTAGAGCCAAAGAATCACAAGCAGAATCAAGGGACAAAATTTAATATATGCACACAGTTTTATATATAATGCAGCATCACACCATGTAGGGCATTTACTCTTATTTTATACATTCAGATATGTTTGAAACACTTCTTAAGGCTACAAAACAGAACATAGAAAAATAAACAGGAATATATTCAACACTTACAAAAAGTGATATGATAAAGAATATAAAGTACTATTTTCCTTTCAACACTTCAAAAGATGTATATATACTTTTTTTTTACAAGTAACATCACAAATGATCACATCTTCACATGCTTTAAGTATTATTTGTACTCAGTGTAAGGCTATTATCATTTTTCATACATAAATTTTTTTCTAGCTCTGTAACAATGCAATTTTTAATCCATTCAAGTAAATTCAACCCCAAAGTCGCTGTTTCCCAGCGTTAAGACATGCACCCATCCCTCTTGTAGGATTTTTCTAAAATTTGTATTTCAGGGGAGGAAAAAACCTAAATTAGTGGGAAATCCCAATTAGTGGGAGAGTAAGTGGCTGCCACTAGTAGCAAAACCTTAGTTCTTTGAAATTGATACACTGGAACTGAGCCATTAAGATTGGAAACAACACAATAGCATTTAGACATTAAATAGGAAGCAAAATACAGTAAACAGAAATAGTGTAGCCAAATATGCAAATATGTAGTCTCTTCAGCTACACTAAAATGGACCTTGCTTAGTACCCATAAGTGAAAGACTAAGGTAAAATAAATGAGGCATAAATAAATATTGCTAGTTTCTAGGATGGCTGAATGTTTTCTAAACCAGAAATGGTTAGAAAGGAACTTTATTGCACCAAGTCAATCATAAGCAAGTTTGCAGTTCACAGGCATTATTCAACCTTGAGTCACAAAGGAAACACACTGCAAGAATATATACAGTCTGCATCAAATACGATAAAGTATCAGTAGGGAAAACCTACTCCTGCCAGGCCAAGGCAGGGTCTGAGCTTAGGTCAGCCATGAAAATGAACATACAGGTTACCAGGAAACAGGATGAGGACCACACAGATGCTAGCATCCTGCCACCAACAGGTATGTGGAGCAAGAATTGAAGATTTATCTGAGAGGAAATGAAGAGAAATATACACAATGCTAAAAGGAAAGGGGCTGGAATCAAGTTTAGCAAAAGCAACTAAAATGAACAGGTGAGCTTTGGTCATTCTAAACATTTGTTCTTCAAAATGTGTATCATAATAGAGTAAGTTCCATAATTTCCAACTCAAAATACAAATGATTCTCACTTCTAAGCTTTTGCTTTTCTCTGAAACATTTTATCTCATGTCAACATACCATACGACTCAGTTAAAACGAAGGAGGACAAAAGCTTGCTTGGCCCTAGTGTGACCTCAGCATAAGGCAAAACCCCTGGACTAACATATTGATAACAAGCCTAAAGGAAAAAAAACAAAACTGACCTTCACGTAAAGACAGATAATTTTAAAACTAATAATCCAAAGTCAGTTCTTTTATTCTTATTCCAGAGGTCACTGAGTAAAGTACCAACTGCTAAAGTTCTCTTTCAGCACTGTTTCCATCATGTCCTGGAGGTAAGTACGGGAAACAGGAAGCAAATCGGCATTTCCTTCAGGAACTACAGAGTATTCTGTTACTCAACTGAGGTAAGACAGAGCGACAATGAAGAAATAAACAGTATTCTTTCCTATCCAATTTTTAAACATTTCGAGAAGAAACTGGGACGATCAAATCCCAGTCAATAAAACAAAGGAGACAGGAAATAGCGATTTCTTTTGGACTCCTGAGATCAAACTTACATTGAACTTTAAAATCTGGTCATTATATCTAATGTAATTTTCATTAAAATTATCAGGTAAGCTAATCCTACATATACAAGCATGAGCTGAAAGTGGAGGACCCTCTCATCTTCTCATTCCGTAACAACTGCTGATGTTAACTAAGAAAAAAATTGCTTAAGCAGTACCTTCCCCAGTTGTTCTAGCTTAGAAGGTGACAACAGAAATTCCTTTCAACAGGTTCTCTCAAGAATTTTTTTCTTTTCCACACAACCATCCCAGTCTTTACAAATTTTTACCTAGCACCATCATAATAAAATGTTATCTTTCAAAGTGCTCTCTAAAATCCTATGTTACAAAACATCTACACACTAATCACTACTCAAATCAGCAGTTACAAAGACATTAGGTAATTAAAACAACACAGAGGTAAATAACCATTATTACAGTACAGTGGAGATTCACTGAGCCTAGCTGGCATCCAAACATTCCCGTAGGTTATCAGAGAACCCAGAAAACTCATCTGCTTCAGTTTGTCAAATTCAAGTGAATTGTATTTGCTTTTAAAGTAATTGCTTTAAAAAAAAAAAATCTACTTTTGGCTAGGTATATTACACATGGCATGCAAAGAGAAATTACTACATTATTTGCATAGCACTCAAAACTTCCTGATCAAAGCAGAACATAAAAAAGGGTAGAACTTCACATTGGTATGTACAAATAAGAAATATAAGCTACAGTTATTTTTACATAGTAACACAGATGAATGAATACTGTGTTAATTCAGAGAATCAAATCTCCAAATGGGAAAAGAGTGCAACATGCAAAGGGAAAGTCTAGTGAATACTGCAAGAGACTGGAAGGAAGCAGAATCAGAGACATGTTACCGAAGGGGTGACAAGCTATTAAATGCAAACAAATCCACTGTCTAGCAGCATCCTCTAGAAGAACTCAAAGTCACAATCATCCTTTTTTGTACAATAGTTCCAGCCGTGACAAATTGAACATGCAAATGTAAAGTGGTACACATAACTGAGTGTGGTGCAAAGGGAAAAATGAAACACAGTAACTCTATAGAAACCTGTCAAGCTAAAAATTTTTAACATTTCTTCTCACAAAATATTTAAATCTGTCAGTGCATTAGTGTTAAAGTGGCATTAAAAAACTTCTGCAGTTTTAACAGATGCAGATTATTTTCAAAATGCATAGCATCTACATTTCTTTCGAGTAGGCACCATGATATTTACACCAGTGCTAAGAATTCTTGGTGGAAACAGCCATTTCATTAGATTTCCTATTATTTCTTAAACATCTATTCTTGTATGCAATCTCAAGTTCAACAAATACTCACCAAAATTCAAAAATATACCCTATGAATATTAAAAGAACTATATACAACATTTCTAAGACACAGGTTAATAGGCTGCCTTATGTGTAATATTAAAGAGAAGACATTATTCAAGTTTGACAGATATTGAGATGAAAGGCCTTTGGGTTGGAAGCATTTCAAAAGACAACAGTGTTTTAGGCTAAGAATTGTTTGAGCCCAGTTTATGACTAAGGCATTGCATAATAAAATATACATTTCTATTTGGTGCAATGTTATGTTTTGGAATCTATAGTGTGTCAAATGATGTATTTTGTCACTTTAGTAAACACTATAAAGCACACGTTTCCAACATTTGAAAATTAAACTTATATAAGGAAAAAAATCAAACACTAAATCTATAATGTTTTATATTAAGCTGTTTATAAAAAATACTTTAACAAACTTATTTCTTACTTTTTATGGGGGCAGTCACCCGATAAATAGACAGATTTTGAACGAAGAAAAATGGCAACACCAGGAATTCACCTGCCCCCTTAAACGCATATCCAAAATCTCTTGTCCAGAATGAGTGAGGGTAAAGGGGGAGGGGAGGAGAGAGTTCCAATTTGGGTTTTTATTTTAATGTTATTTTTTTCAGAGACTTCAGAAACATTCCACCTAAGAAAGGGCTTCTGCTCTAAAATGCCGCAGCAACACCATCAAGTGTGCTGTCCGCGATGGCCGTCTCCCAGCCCTGACCTCCTCCTATCCCCCCTGTAGGGCCGT